>NW_028240145.1:0-65384 GCF_028749965.1 Puma concolor | reverse complement strand
GGTTAAGTGCCATACCTACGCTCAACGGTGAACAACGACGCTGTGCTAAAACAATAGTTCAACTAACATCCGGTTACACGCATTTAAAATAAGTGTTTGAAAACTATTCAGGGTCTGTGAGGAGAGTGCCCTATGCTCAACTCTGTGACAGAACGCAGTGGGGACACCATCTTCCGACTAACCTGTGTCAGTTTGAAAACCATGAGGAGCTACACCCGAAAGGGACTTACTCTATGAGACGCCCTAGGGAAACCGTCTTTGAAGTAACTTCTCGTTTCACAAACTTACCAGTGTTTGAAAACCCGTGCATGCAAGGCCTGCGCCGAAAGTGCCTATCGTCAACTCTGTGAAACAACACTGTGGGCCTCCACGTTTCAACCAGCCTCTCGTTTCACTTAGTGAGAAGGGTTTGAAAACCTACGCGCGTTCTACGCAACGAGTGCCATATGCTCAACTCTGTAAAGCAACACTGGTGAAACCATCCTTCAAATAGCATCATGGTTCACTGTTAGAAGTGTTTTGAAAACCTATGCGGAGCCTACCCCGAGACTATCTTACACTGCACTCTGGCAAAGACTTTGGGGAAGCCGTCCTTCAACTGGCATCTTACTTCACTATGTCGCATGTGGTTGCAAACCATGCGGCGCCTACAGCCAAAGTGCCATCCATATACTCGACTCTGTGAAACAACACTGTGGGGAAACGGGTTCCACTAACACCTGGTTTCACTACGTTAGAAGTGTGTGAGAAACCCGGCGGGCCCTCTGTCAAACTGCACGTTGCAGGAGCCATCTTTTAGCTAACTAATCTTACATCTCTAAATGGATGGATGGCACGCATGTTATATATATTGTTTGTGTCTGTGTATGTTATTTGTGTGGTGAATGTGGTGTGTATATGGTGTGTCAGTGCTTTGTGGGTGCGGTATGTGTCCTTCTGTGTTGTCCTCAAGTGTCATAGATGTGTTGTGATTGTACTATATCAGCTATGTATGCGCCGCATAGAACGTATGTGCGTGTATGGTCTTTCTATGGCATGTGTGTTTTGTATGTGGTGCACGTGTGGTTTTGCGGTGTGGCATACGGGTGGAGTTTGGGCAGTAAAAGTGTGGTGTGTGTGGCGTGCGTGGTGTCCGTATTCCATAGATGAATGGATTCTCATGGGGTGTGTGTTGTAGATGTGGTGTCTGTGTAGTGTAAGTGCGTTGTGTGCGGTATACGTTTGGCACGTATGTGGGGTATATACGGAGTGTGTTTGTGTGCCATACGTGTGTACGGTGTGTATATGTGTGGTACGTGTATTAGGTGTGGTAAGTAGTGTGTGGAAGATGTCTGTGTGATGTGTGTGGTGACTGGGTGAGGTGTTTGTGTGGTATTCACGTGTCATGCGAGGTATGTGTGTACCCTGTTGTGTGTTCGGGGTAGGAGTGATGTGGCTGTGTGGCATATGTGTCACAGTTGTGTCTCTATGTGCAGTGTGTGTGTCGTGTCCTTGTAGTCGATGCGTAGAGGAGGGAGCATCTGTCTTCCGTATACGTGGCGTAGGTTTGGGGAGTGGGGTGTGTATGTGGAGGGTGTATGCGTGGTATACGAGCAGTGGTTTGTTTGGAAACTGTGTGCTGTATATGTGTTGAGTGTGGTAATACTGTGCGAGCGTGATAACTGTGGGTGTGTGGGGCATGTGTGATGTGTGTTGGATATGTCTGTGGCATATGCAAGGTGAGTGAGTGTGTGGTGAGCATGTGGTGTGTGTGATGTATGCACGGGTAGACGGTGTGTGTGTCACGCAGGTGTTGTGTGTCGTAGGAAGGTGGCCAATGCGGCGTGCCAGGTGTGTGGAATGTGCAGGGTGTGCGTGTATGTGTGTTACAAGTGTCTTGAGTGTATTGCACGGGTGGCCGTGTGTGGTGTGTTTTCCTTAAATGCTTTGGGTTTGTGTGTTGTGTGTTTGCGTAGTGTGGTATGTGTGATATATGTGTGGGTTTCCGTGTAAATTCGTGTCTTGTGTAGGTTGCACGTTAGTTGAAAGTGCACTTTGACAGAGTTGATTGAGTATATGGCACTTTCCACATAGTCCCCGCCTAGGTTTTCAACCACTTCTAACTCAGTGAAACAAGATGTTAGCAACACGATGGGTTTTCCCCCACAGTGTTATCCCACAGAGTTGAGTGTATGGCACGTTCGTCGTCGTTCCCAGCGGTTTTTCAAACGCTTCTAACAGGGAGAAACAAGACGCTAGTTGAAAGACGGTTTCCCCAAAGTGCCGCTTTGACAGAGCTGAACATACGGCACTTTCTCTCTGCACAGTCCCTGAATAATTTTTCAAACCCTTCTAACTTAGTGAAACTAGATGTTAGTTCAAAGGATGCTCTCCCACCGTGTTGGTTCCCAGAGATGAGTGTATGGCAGTGACCTTGGAGGCCCTGCATAGGTTCTCACAACTTCCAACTTGGTGAGACACGTTAGTTGAAAGATGCTTTCTCCACAGGAGTCTTTTGCGATGGCTGGTATATGTGACTTTCCACATCCTTCCCTGCATAGGTGGCCAAACCCTTCTCACGTAGTGAAACGACAGGCTAGTAGTTACAAGATATTTTCCCCACGGTGTTGTATCACAGGGTTTGAGTGTATACTCAAACAGGGCACTTACCCTGTAGGCCCCGCGTAGGTTTTCAAACAGTTCTCACTGAGCGAAACCACATATTAGGTGAAAGCTGGTCTCGCTACAGGGTTGTTTCGCAGGATTGGGTATACGGCCCTTTCCGCATGGGCCCGCCTAAGTTTTTCAAACACTTCTAACTTAGAGAAACCAGATGCGAGTTGAAAGATGGTTTCTCCACAGTATGTGTCCTCTGAATCGAGAATTCCGAGGAACTCGAGAATTCCGTTGAAGGCGAATCTTCGTTCCCAGGAGTTTCTCGAACACTTCTAACATGGTGAAATAAGATGGTAGTGGAAAGATGGTTACCCCAAAAGCCGCTTGACAGAGTGGAGTGTATGACACTTTCCGCCTTAGCCCCCACAGGTTTGCCAACACTTCTTACTTAGTGAAACAAGATGTGAGTGGAAAGATGGTTTCCCGGCAGTGTTGTTTCACAGGGTTGAGGGTATGGCACTTTCCTTCTAGGCCCCACGTGGGTTTTCCAACACTTCCACGTTAGTGGAGCCAGAGGTGAGTGGAAAGATGGTTTCCGTAGGGTGCAGATTGACTGAGTTGTGTACATGACACTTCACTCTCCACACAGCCCCCTCCCCCCCCCCATAGGTGTTCCAACACCTCCCACTTTGTGACACCAGATGTTAGGTGAAAGATGGTTTCTCCACAGGATTCTTTCACAGCGGCTGGTGTATGTCACTTTCCACATCGTTCCCCACATAGGTTTTCAAACTCTTCTAACCTAGCGATTGCTACAAGCTGTTAGTTGAATGTTGGTTTCCCCAGAGTGAAGTCTGACGGAGTACATGGAACTTGACGCGTAGTCCCCGCGCAGGTTTTCAAGCCCTTGGAACTGAGTGAATCTAGGTGTCAGCTAAAAGATGGAGTCCTCAGAGTGTGCCTTCACGCGGGTGACTCTACGGCACCTACCTTGCAGGCCCCGTGCCGTTGTCAGACAGCTCTCTTTTAGTGCAGCAAGATATTAGGAGAAAGACCGTTTCGCCACACCGTGTTTCACATGATGGAGTGTAAGGGCACCTTTTTCTACGCAAGCCACCGTAGGTTCGCAAACACTTGGACCTGAGTGAAATGAGATGCTAGCTGAAAGATGGTTTCTCCACAGGGTGGAGGGTGACTTTCCGCGTCGTTCTCCGCATAGGATTTCAAACAATGCCAACCCGGTGATACAAGATGTTCCTGGAAAGATGGTTTCCCCAAATGTGCAGCTGCACAAAGGTGAGCGTATGGCACTTTCAATAGAGGCCTCCCATCACGGTTCCGCCTCTTCTCACGTAGGGAAAGGAGACGTTAGCTGAAAGGTGTTTCCTCGCCCCCGCCCCCGCCCCCCACGGTTTTGTTTCACACGGTCGAGGACAGAGCACTTGCCGTGTACGTCTGCATACGCTTTCAAACTCTTGCAACTTAGTCAAACAAGATGTCAGCTGAGAGATGGTGTCTCTGCAGGACTCTTTCAGAGTATCGAGTACGCGTCACTTTCCACATCGTGCCCCGCATAGGTTTTCAAACGCTTCTGACTTAGTGATGCAAGATGTCAGTTGAAGGGCGGTTTCCCCGAAGGGCAAACCTTTGACAGAGTTGAGGGGCACGCGCCGCATAAAGCCCCCACAGGCTTCACACGCTTCTTACCTGGTGAAACCCAATGTAGTTGAAAGACGGTTTCCCCAACAGTGTTGTTTCACAGCGCTGAGGGTCCAGGCCCCACATGGGATTGCAAACACTTCCAAGTTGGTGGAAGCAGAGGAGAGTGGAAAGCGTTTCTCCAAAGTGCAGTTTGCCCGAGTCGAGTATATGGCACCTTCCACTGAGGCCCCACGATAGGCGTTTGCTCAAACGCTGGTCTAACTTAGCGATGCAAGATGTTCCTTCCCAGAGCAGAGTTTGTGGCACTGACCTTACGTGTGGGCGCCGCATAGGTTTTCAAACAGTTCTCCCTCAGTGAGCCAAGATGTTAGTTGCAAGATGGCTTCTCCACAGGACTTTCTCACAATGCCGAGTAAATGTCACTTGCCCCTTCTTTGCCCGCAGAGGATCTCCGGCAAATCTAACCTAGTGACGCGGGATGTTATTTGAAAGGTGGTTTCCCCAAAGTGCCTCTTGACAGAGTCGCGTATATGGCACCTTCGTCATAGGCCCCGAATGCGTTTTCAGACACCTCTGCCCAGTGCAACGTGATGTCAGCCCACAGTATTCTCTCCCACTGTCGAGTATATGTCACTTTCCCCCTGGCTCCCCACAGAGGGTTTCAAACACTTCTACGTTAGTGATGCAAGCTGTTAGCCAGAAGATGGCTCCTGCAATGTGCAGTGTGACAGTGCTCTGTATATATATATATATATATATATGTTTATGTATATATATGTGTATATAAGTATATATATGTATATGTATATATGTATATATACATACATACGGCACTTTGTGCTTAGGCCCCGACGGGTTTCTCAAGCACTTCCAACTTAATGAAACCACGTGGTAGTTGAAACGGTCTCCCTCCCCACAGTGTTGTTTCACAGAGTTGAGTATATGGCACTTTCGCTGTAGGCCCCGCGCGAACGGTTTGCAGCCACAGCTAACAAACATAGTGAGCGAGCGAAGTAAGCTGTTAGTTGAAGGACGGCTTCTCCGCCCTCCCCCCTCCCCACACACACACCCCAGGTGTTGTTTGACAGAGTGGGGTGTCTCATCCTTTCGGTGTGAGCTCCGCATAGCTTTTCAGACACGTCCAACAAGGGAACCCAGGTGCTCTTCGAAGGATGGTTTCACCCCGGTGTTGTTTTACAGAGTTGAGCACATGGCACTTTCTGCGTCGGAAGCCCCTCGTTTCTGAAACTCTTCTCAGTAAGGGAAACGAGAGGTGTGTTGAAAGGTGGCGTCTCCACGGTGTTGTTTCACAGAGTTGACGCTACGGCACTTTCGTCGCAGGTCCCGCATGGGTCTTGAAGCCCTTGTCACTTTGGGAAACGAGCTGTTATTGGAAAAGTGGTTTCCCCCCAGTGTCTCACAGAGTTGAGGGTAGGGCCCTTGCCGCGTAGACCCCCCCCCCCCAACAGTTTCCAAACACTCTTAAGTTAGTGAAACCAGGTGTTAGTTGAGTGCTCGTTTCAGCACACCATCGTTTCTCACGGTTGAGTAGACGGCACTCAACCGTTAGGCTTCTCGTAGGTTTTCAAACCCTTCTACCCTAGAGAAACCACATGGCAGTAGAAGGGCGGTTTCCCCACAGTGTTGTTTCCTAGAGTTGAGAGCGCACGGTCCCGTGCGCTAGGCGCCTGCGAGCCTTTTGAAACACCTGTGGCTTAGTGCAACCAGATGCTAAGAGACAGATTGTGTCCGCACAGCGTCGTCTCACAGGGTTCAGTATATGGCACTCTCGTTGTAGGCCCCGCAACGTTTGGAGCCACGTCTACCTTAGCGAAGTGAGATGTCAGTGGAACGACGGCTTTCACCAAGTGTTATTTGCCAGAGCGCAGCGTGAGATACTTTCGGGCTAGGCTCCGCGTGGCTTTCCAAACACTTCTAACGAGGGAACCCAGATGCTGTTTGAAGGAGGGTTTCACCTCAGTGTTGTTTTACAGAGTTGCGCACAGGGCCCTCTCTGCGTAGTACCCACGTAGGTTTTCGAACCCTTCTCACTAAGCGAAACGAGCGGTTAGGTGAAACGTGGAGACCCACAGTGTTGTCTCACAGAGTTGAGTGTACGGCATTTTCCGCATAGGCCCTGCATAGGTTGTCAAACACTTCTCGCTTTGTGAAACGAGATGGGATTGGAAAGATGGTTTCCCCCGCAGCGTCTCAGAGAGTTGAGTATACGGCAGGTTCGTCGTAGTCTCCGGATGCTTTCTCAAACACTTCCAACTTAGTGAAACCCCGTGGTACTTGGAAGACGCTTTCCCCACAAGGTTGTGTCACAGAGTTGAGTGTACGTCACTTTCTACGTAAGCCTCCATAGGCTTTCAAACACGTCTGCCTTAGTGAACTGAGATGTTAGTTGAAAGGTGTTTTCCCCACCGTGTTGTTCCCCATAGCCGAGTATATGGCACTCAACGTCCACGTCCGCATACGTTTTCAAACTCTTCTAACTTAGGCAAACAAGGTGTTAGTTGAAAGATGGTTTCTCCACGGTATGTTTTCACAGAGTCGAGGACATGGCACTTTCCTCATGGTTCCTAGCAACGTTTTTCACGTACGTCTCACATGGTGAAACAAGATATTAGTTGGAAGATGGTTTCCCTAAAAACTGACAGTGGAGCAGATGGCACTTTCCGCCTCAGCACCCCCCCCCCCCCGCAAGTTTCGAAACACTCCTACAAAATGAACCCAGATGTTATTTGAAGGACGGTTTCACCACAGTCGTGTTGCGCAGAGTTGAGCACATTTCTTTGTAGCACTGGCATAGGTTTTCAACCACTTCGAAGTGAAGAGCAGTTAGCTGCAACATGGATTCACCACAGTGTTGTGTCACCGAGTTGAGTGCATGGTCTACGCGCCTAGGTCCCGTGTGTCTTCTCAGACACTTACTTGTAACCTAGTGAAACCAGAGGCTAGGAGAAAGACTCTTTCCCCCCACAGTGCTGTTTCACAGAGTTGAGTATATGGCACTCTCGGACTAGGCCCCACATGGTTTGCATCTACATCTAACATAGTGAATTAAAATGTGAGTTGGAGGACGGCTTCCCCAGGTGTTGTTTGACAGAGTGGAGTGTATGATTCTTGCGGTGTAGGCTCTGCATAAGTTTTCAAACACTTCTAACAGGGGAGCCCAGGCGGTATTTGAAAGGGTGGTCTCCGCACCGTGTTGTTTTACAGAGTTGGGCACATGGCACTTTCTACGTAGAACCGCATACGGTTCTCAAACACTTCTAAGTGAAACGAGAGGTTAGTTGAAAGGTGGAGTCCCCACAGTGTTGTTTCACAGAGTGGACCCGGTGGCCCCTTCGGCGCAGGCCCTACATGGGTTTTCAAACGCTTGTAACTTTGTGAAATGAGATGTTAGTTGAAAGATGGTTTCTCCACCGTGTCTCACAGAGTTGAGTTTGTGGCGCTTTCGGTGTCATCCCCGCGTGGTTTTCAAACACTTCTAACTTACTGAAACAACATGTTAGTTGGAAGAGGGTTTCCCCGACTGTGTTGCGTCTCGGAGTTGAAAATATGGCGCTTTCCTCGTAGACCCTGGATAGTTTTCAAACAGGCTCGAAGCAGGGAAACCAGATGTTAGTTGAAAGATCGTTTTGCCACACCATTGTCTCTCACAGTCGAGTCCATGCCACTTAACCGTTAGGCTTCCCATGGGTTTTCAAAGACTTCTACCTTAGGGAAACCAGATGGTAGTTGAACGCAGTTGCACTACGCGCAGTGAGAAGGTAATTGAAAGGTCGTTTCACCCCAGTGTTGTTTGATTGAGTGGCGCGTATGGCGCTAGCCACATGGGCCCCGCATGTGTTTTCAAAAAGACTTGTAAGCGTGAAACCAGAGAGTAGTTGAACGATCCTTTCACCACGCTGGTACTCACACAGTTGAGTATAGGGCACCTTGCGATTAGGCAATCCTATGAGGGCATAGGATTGCCACACACTGCTCCCTTAGAGAAACCAGCTGGTAGTTGAAGACCGTTTTCCCACAGCGTTGCTTCACAGAGTTGAGTATATGGCACGGTCTTCATAGGCCCCTCAGGGGTTTCAAACACTTGTAACTTAGTGGTCCAGTTTTTAGTTAAAAGTCAGTTTCTCCCGTGTTGTTTCACAGAGTTGAGCGTACGGTGGGTGCTATGCACCTAAGCCCCCTCCCCCCGTCTTTTCAAACCCTTGTAACGTCGCGAATCCAGATGCTCGGAGAAAGACTGTGTCACCATAGTGTCTGTGCTCGGAGTTGAGCGTATGGCACTTTCGTTGTGGGCCCCGCATGGTTTTCAAACACATCGACCTTAGGGAAATAAGATGTGAGTTGGAGGACGGCTTCCTCCAAGTGTTGTCTGACACAGCGCAATGTAAGATACGCTCGGTGTAGCCGCCGCATGGCATTTCAAACACGTCTGACAAGGGAACCCAGGTGATATGTGGGGGATGGTATCACCACGCTGTTGTTTTACAGAGTTGAGCATATGGCACTCTGCGTAGTCCCTGCATAGGTCTTCAAACACTTGGAACTTAGCGCACCAAGCTGTTAGTTGAAAGAGGGTTTCTCCACAGGACCCTCTACAGTGTCCTGTACATGTCACTCTCCACGTCGTTCCCCACATAGACCTTCACAGACTTCTACGCGACACGACACGTTTCATTGACAGGCTATTTCCACAAAGTGCATTTTGACAGAGTTGAGGATGTGGCGCTTTCACCATAAGCCCTGCATTGATTTTCCAACACGTCGAACCTAGCGAAACAAGATGGTAGTTGAACGATTGTTTTCATTGCACTGCTGCTTCACGGAATCGAGTGGATGGCACTTTCATGTATCCCAAGCACAGGTTTCCAAACACTTGAACCTCAGTGAAACCAGATGTTAGTCGAACAGTGGTCTCCTCACAGAGTTGTGTGTATGGGCACCTTGCGCAGGCCACTCAAGTGTTTCTAAACACTTCAGACTCTGTGAAACCAGGTATTAGTTGAAAGACGGTTGCCCCACAGTGTTGTTTCACGGGGAGATGGGTATTTAGCACCTTCCGCTTAGGCCCCTCATAGGTTTTCAAACACTTCCACCTTAGCGTAAGGGGCTGTTACTTGAACGGTGGTTTCCCCCGCAACGTATCAGACAGGTGCGTATGTGGCACTTTTGACGTCGCCCCCCCGCATGGGTGTTCAAGCACACTAAGTTAGCGAAACCAGATGTCAACTGATAGAGGTTTGCACCACACAAACGTTTCACAGGGTTGAGTACCGGGCACTTGGGCTGGAGTCCCCGCATGAGCTTCTAGCCACTTCTAGTGTCGTGAAACAAGACATTAGTTGAAAGATGCGTTGTTTGCCAGAGTTGACTACGTGGCACTTTTATGCATAGGTTTTGGAACACGCCTGGCAACGTGAAACCGTTAAGTTAGTTGAAAGACGGTTTCCCCACAGCAGTTTTTAGAGTCGAGTATATGTCACTTTCCCCATAGTCCCCAGTGTATGTTCTAAAGCAGTCCTGACAGTGGAACAAGTTGTTAATGGAAAGATTGTTCTCCCACGATATTGTTTCACAGAGTGGAGTGTATGGCACCTTCCCCTAGGTGCCTCATAGGTTTTTAAGCTTTCCTAAATTTCTGAAATCAGACGGTAGTTGAAAGAGGTTTTCACCCCAGTGTTGTCTCAGAGAGTTGAGTATACGGCACTTTCCTCATAGACCCGGCACAGGGTTTCAAGTACTTCTGTTAGCGAAACAAGATATTAGTTGAAAGACCGTTTCTCCATAATACCCTTTCGCACAATCAAGTGTATGCCACTTTCATCGTAATTCCCCGAAAATGTTGACAGAAACTTCTAACGGTGGAACAAGATGTTAGTTGAAGGATGGTTTCACCACACTGTTGTTTCACGGAGCGGAGTGATGGCGCTTTCCGTATGGTTGCCCGCGTGGGTTTTCTAACACTTACAAAGTAGTGACATCAAATGGTAGTCGAAAGATGGTTTCACCACAGTGTTGTCTCACAGAGTGGAGGATATGGCGCTTCTCTCACAGTTGCTCGCGTACGTTTTCCATCCCGTCCAAATTAGTGAAACGGAATGTTTCTTGAAAGAGGGTTCCCCAAAGTGTTGTTGTTTCCCATATTTGAGTATAAGGCACTTTCCCTGTAGGTGTCGCATAGGTGGTTTTCAAACTCTTCCAGCCTTGTGCAACAAGAGGTTAGTTAGTTGACTGAGGGTTTGAGCAGACTCTTGTGCAGAGTTGAGTGTATGGCACTTTCCGCATGGGCTCCGCATAGGTTTCAAAGATGTTTTTAATCGTAGGGATACCAGATGTCAGTCGAAAGACGTTTCATACCGTCGTGCATACGGCAGTTTCGGTGTTGGCCCCGCATGGGTCTTCAAACACGTCTACCTTGGTGAAACCCGACGTTAGTGGATAGATGGTTTCACCACACGGTTGTTTCCCAGGGTTGGGTGCATGGCACATTCGGTGTAGGCCCCACATGGGTCTTCAAACTAAGAGGGGTCTAATGTACTGAAACAGGAGGCGGGTTGAAAGACGGTTTCCGCACAGTGTTATTTGCCAGACTCGAGTATATGACACTTTATTCGTAGGCCCCACATAGGTTGTCGGATACCTCCAACAGAGTGAGACCCGATGGTAGTTGAAGGATGGTTTCTCCACGGTAAGATTTCAGCGTGGAGTGCATCTCGTTTTCCTCATAGGTTTTCAAACACTTCTCAGCGAAGCAAGATGCTAGTTGGTAAACGGCTTATTTATGAAACGTGTCACGTACCTAACGCGGTGTAAGATCACTGCGCGGAAACTTCTTTCAACTAACAACTTGTTCCGCAAAGTTAGAAGTGTGGGCATCCTAGGCATAGAAGTAACAAGGAAAGTGCACTTCGCTCACTTTGTCAACAGGATCGTTGTAGACAAACCACTTTTCAAATAACATCTGGTTTAACTAAGTGGGAAGTGTTTGCAAACGCTTGCGGGGCCGCAAAGACACTGCCCTGTACTCAGCGCTGTGACACACCAGTGTGGTGATGCCTTAGGCCAACTAACGTGTGCTTTTCAAGTGTTTGAAAACCCATGTGGGGACGAAACGGAAAGCGCCATAGGCTGAAGTGTATGAAACACTGTGGGGGAAACCACCTTCCAACTAAAATCCTGTTTCAGTATGTTGGAAGCGTTTGCAAACCTCTGCGGGGCTTAGGCGGAAATGCCTCCACGCAGCTCTGTGAAACAACCACGGGGAAAGAGTCTTTCACCTAACATGAGGTTTCGCTAAGTGAGAACTCTTTGAACACCTATGCGGGGCCTACAGGGTAAGGGACCACAGAGTCACCTCCGTGAAACAACACCGTGGGGGAAACCGACTTTCAAGTAACATCTATCTATCTGATTTCCCAGAGTGAGAAGTGTTTGAAAACCCATGCAGGGCCTGGGCGGAGAGGGCCCGTACGCTCAACTCCGTGACAAAACACTGTGGGGTATCCAGCTTGCGACTTACCTCTTGTTTCGCCAAGTAGAATAGGAAAGCCTAGGTGGGTCCTACGGGGAAAGTGCCACGCACTCAACTCTGTGAAACAGAAACGTGTGAGGGAAACATCTTTCCACTCTCATCTTGTTTCACCAAGTTAACAATGTTTCAAAGCAACTGCAGCCACCCACAGCGAGTGTGCCTTATACTCAATACCATGAAACACTCTAGGGAAATCTTTCTCCCATCGTCTTATTCATTAAGTTTGAAGCGTTTGGACACCTATGCGGAGCCTAGGTGGAAAGTTCTATGTACTCAACTCTACCAGGCCGCACTTGAGGGAAACTATCTTTCAACTAACATCTTGTTTCACTTAAGTCACAAGTGTTTGAGGAAACACTGCAGGCCCCTACCCCGACCAGTGCCTTGTACCTAACTTTAGGAAGTACCGTGGGGATACCATCATCCAACTAACGGCTACGTTTCACCATGTGAGAAACGTTAGCCAATACGTGCGGGGCCTACACGGAAAGTGCCTTATACTCACCTCTGGAAAAAAGAGTGACACACCGGGTTTCGCTACGTTAAAATTGCTTGAAAACTAGGCGGGACCTAGAGGTGCCCTGGGCACCGTCACGGCCGAGAGACAATCTCCCAACATCTGGTTTCGCTCGGTGACAAGTGTTTAAAACACATGCGGGGCCTATGTGGAGAGTACCCAACACTCAACTCCGTGAAACAACACTGTGGGGAAACCACCGTTCAACCTCTATGTGGTTCCTTTGAGGTAGAAGTGTTTGAAAGCCTATGAGAGGCCAACTGGTTAAGTGCCATACCTACGCTCAACGGTGAACAACGACGCTGTGCTAAAACAATAGTTCAACTAACATCCGGTTACACGCATTTAAAATAAGTGTTTGAAAACTATTCAGGGTCTGTGAGGAGAGTGCCCTATGCTCAACTCTGTGACAGAACGCAGTGGGGACACCATCTTCCGACTAACCTGTGTCAGTTTGAAAACCATGAGGAGCTACACCCGAAAGGGACTTACTCTATGAGACGCCCTAGGGAAACCGTCTTTGAAGTAACTTCTCGTTTCACAAACTTACCAGTGTTTGAAAACCCGTGCATGCAAGGCCTGCGCCGAAAGTGCCTATCGTCAACTCTGTGAAACAACACTGTGGGCCTCCACGTTTCAACCAGCCTCTCGTTTCACTTAGTGAGAAGGGTTTGAAAACCTACGCGCGTTCTACGCAACGAGTGCCATATGCTCAACTCTGTAAAGCAACACTGGTGAAACCATCCTTCAAATAGCATCATGGTTCACTGTTAGAAGTGTTTTGAAAACCTATGCGGAGCCTACCCCGAGACTATCTTACACTGCACTCTGGCAAAGACTTTGGGGAAGCCGTCCTTCAACTGGCATCTTACTTCACTATGTCGCATGTGGTTGCAAACCATGCGGCGCCTACAGCCAAAGTGCCATCCATATACTCGACTCTGTGAAACAACACTGTGGGGAAACGGGTTCCACTAACACCTGGTTTCACTACGTTAGAAGTGTGTGAGAAACCCGGCGGGCCCTCTGTCAAACTGCACGTTGCAGGAGCCATCTTTTAGCTAACTAATCTTACATCTCTAAATGGATGGATGGCACGCATGTTATATATATTGTTTGTGTCTGTGTATGTTATTTGTGTGGTGAATGTGGTGTGTATATGGTGTGTCAGTGCTTTGTGGGTGCGGTATGTGTCCTTCTGTGTTGTCCTCAAGTGTCATAGATGTGTTGTGATTGTACTATATCAGCTATGTATGCGCCGCATAGAACGTATGTGCGTGTATGGTCTTTCTATGGCATGTGTGTTTTGTATGTGGTGCACGTGTGGTTTTGCGGTGTGGCATACGGGTGGAGTTTGGGCAGTAAAAGTGTGGTGTGTGTGGCGTGCGTGGTGTCCGTATTCCATAGATGAATGGATTCTCATGGGGTGTGTGTTGTAGATGTGGTGTCTGTGTAGTGTAAGTGCGTTGTGTGCGGTATACGTTTGGCACGTATGTGGGGTATATACGGAGTGTGTTTGTGTGCCATACGTGTGTACGGTGTGTATATGTGTGGTACGTGTATTAGGTGTGGTAAGTAGTGTGTGGAAGATGTCTGTGTGATGTGTGTGGTGACTGGGTGAGGTGTTTGTGTGGTATTCACGTGTCATGCGAGGTATGTGTGTACCCTGTTGTGTGTTCGGGGTAGGAGTGATGTGGCTGTGTGGCATATGTGTCACAGTTGTGTCTCTATGTGCAGTGTGTGTGTCGTGTCCTTGTAGTCGATGCGTAGAGGAGGGAGCATCTGTCTTCCGTATACGTGGCGTAGGTTTGGGGAGTGGGGTGTGTATGTGGAGGGTGTATGCGTGGTATACGAGCAGTGGTTTGTTTGGAAACTGTGTGCTGTATATGTGTTGAGTGTGGTAATACTGTGCGAGCGTGATAACTGTGGGTGTGTGGGGCATGTGTGATGTGTGTTGGATATGTCTGTGGCATATGCAAGGTGAGTGAGTGTGTGGTGAGCATGTGGTGTGTGTGATGTATGCACGGGTAGACGGTGTGTGTGTCACGCAGGTGTTGTGTGTCGTAGGAAGGTGGCCAATGCGGCGTGCCAGGTGTGTGGAATGTGCAGGGTGTGCGTGTATGTGTGTTACAAGTGTCTTGAGTGTATTGCACGGGTGGCCGTGTGTGGTGTGTTTTCCTTAAATGCTTTGGGTTTGTGTGTTGTGTGTTTGCGTAGTGTGGTATGTGTGATATATGTGTGGGTTTCCGTGTAAATTCGTGTCTTGTGTAGGTTGCACGTTAGTTGAAAGTGCACTTTGACAGAGTTGATTGAGTATATGGCACTTTCCACATAGTCCCCGCCTAGGTTTTCAACCACTTCTAACTCAGTGAAACAAGATGTTAGCAACACGATGGGTTTTCCCCCACAGTGTTATCCCACAGAGTTGAGTGTATGGCACGTTCGTCGTCGTTCCCAGCGGTTTTTCAAACGCTTCTAACAGGGAGAAACAAGACGCTAGTTGAAAGACGGTTTCCCCAAAGTGCCGCTTTGACAGAGCTGAACATACGGCACTTTCTCTCTGCACAGTCCCTGAATAATTTTTCAAACCCTTCTAACTTAGTGAAACTAGATGTTAGTTCAAAGGATGCTCTCCCACCGTGTTGGTTCCCAGAGATGAGTGTATGGCAGTGACCTTGGAGGCCCTGCATAGGTTCTCACAACTTCCAACTTGGTGAGACACGTTAGTTGAAAGATGCTTTCTCCACAGGAGTCTTTTGCGATGGCTGGTATATGTGACTTTCCACATCCTTCCCTGCATAGGTGGCCAAACCCTTCTCACGTAGTGAAACGACAGGCTAGTAGTTACAAGATATTTTCCCCACGGTGTTGTATCACAGGGTTTGAGTGTATACTCAAACAGGGCACTTACCCTGTAGGCCCCGCGTAGGTTTTCAAACAGTTCTCACTGAGCGAAACCACATATTAGGTGAAAGCTGGTCTCGCTACAGGGTTGTTTCGCAGGATTGGGTATACGGCCCTTTCCGCATGGGCCCGCCTAAGTTTTTCAAACACTTCTAACTTAGAGAAACCAGATGCGAGTTGAAAGATGGTTTCTCCACAGTATGTGTCCTCTGAATCGAGAATTCCGAGGAACTCGAGAATTCCGTTGAAGGCGAATCTTCGTTCCCAGGAGTTTCTCGAACACTTCTAACATGGTGAAATAAGATGGTAGTGGAAAGATGGTTACCCCAAAAGCCGCTTGACAGAGTGGAGTGTATGACACTTTCCGCCTTAGCCCCCACAGGTTTGCCAACACTTCTTACTTAGTGAAACAAGATGTGAGTGGAAAGATGGTTTCCCGGCAGTGTTGTTTCACAGGGTTGAGGGTATGGCACTTTCCTTCTAGGCCCCACGTGGGTTTTCCAACACTTCCACGTTAGTGGAGCCAGAGGTGAGTGGAAAGATGGTTTCCGTAGGGTGCAGATTGACTGAGTTGTGTACATGACACTTCACTCTCCACACAGCCCCCTCCCCCCCCCCATAGGTGTTCCAACACCTCCCACTTTGTGACACCAGATGTTAGGTGAAAGATGGTTTCTCCACAGGATTCTTTCACAGCGGCTGGTGTATGTCACTTTCCACATCGTTCCCCACATAGGTTTTCAAACTCTTCTAACCTAGCGATTGCTACAAGCTGTTAGTTGAATGTTGGTTTCCCCAGAGTGAAGTCTGACGGAGTACATGGAACTTGACGCGTAGTCCCCGCGCAGGTTTTCAAGCCCTTGGAACTGAGTGAATCTAGGTGTCAGCTAAAAGATGGAGTCCTCAGAGTGTGCCTTCACGCGGGTGACTCTACGGCACCTACCTTGCAGGCCCCGTGCCGTTGTCAGACAGCTCTCTTTTAGTGCAGCAAGATATTAGGAGAAAGACCGTTTCGCCACACCGTGTTTCACATGATGGAGTGTAAGGGCACCTTTTTCTACGCAAGCCACCGTAGGTTCGCAAACACTTGGACCTGAGTGAAATGAGATGCTAGCTGAAAGATGGTTTCTCCACAGGGTGGAGGGTGACTTTCCGCGTCGTTCTCCGCATAGGATTTCAAACAATGCCAACCCGGTGATACAAGATGTTCCTGGAAAGATGGTTTCCCCAAATGTGCAGCTGCACAAAGGTGAGCGTATGGCACTTTCAATAGAGGCCTCCCATCACGGTTCCGCCTCTTCTCACGTAGGGAAAGGAGACGTTAGCTGAAAGGTGTTTCCTCGCCCCCGCCCCCGCCCCCCACGGTTTTGTTTCACACGGTCGAGGACAGAGCACTTGCCGTGTACGTCTGCATACGCTTTCAAACTCTTGCAACTTAGTCAAACAAGATGTCAGCTGAGAGATGGTGTCTCTGCAGGACTCTTTCAGAGTATCGAGTACGCGTCACTTTCCACATCGTGCCCCGCATAGGTTTTCAAACGCTTCTGACTTAGTGATGCAAGATGTCAGTTGAAGGGCGGTTTCCCCGAAGGGCAAACCTTTGACAGAGTTGAGGGGCACGCGCCGCATAAAGCCCCCACAGGCTTCACACGCTTCTTACCTGGTGAAACCCAATGTAGTTGAAAGACGGTTTCCCCAACAGTGTTGTTTCACAGCGCTGAGGGTCCAGGCCCCACATGGGATTGCAAACACTTCCAAGTTGGTGGAAGCAGAGGAGAGTGGAAAGCGTTTCTCCAAAGTGCAGTTTGCCCGAGTCGAGTATATGGCACCTTCCACTGAGGCCCCACGATAGGCGTTTGCTCAAACGCTGGTCTAACTTAGCGATGCAAGATGTTCCTTCCCAGAGCAGAGTTTGTGGCACTGACCTTACGTGTGGGCGCCGCATAGGTTTTCAAACAGTTCTCCCTCAGTGAGCCAAGATGTTAGTTGCAAGATGGCTTCTCCACAGGACTTTCTCACAATGCCGAGTAAATGTCACTTGCCCCTTCTTTGCCCGCAGAGGATCTCCGGCAAATCTAACCTAGTGACGCGGGATGTTATTTGAAAGGTGGTTTCCCCAAAGTGCCTCTTGACAGAGTCGCGTATATGGCACCTTCGTCATAGGCCCCGAATGCGTTTTCAGACACCTCTGCCCAGTGCAACGTGATGTCAGCCCACAGTATTCTCTCCCACTGTCGAGTATATGTCACTTTCCCCCTGGCTCCCCACAGAGGGTTTCAAACACTTCTACGTTAGTGATGCAAGCTGTTAGCCAGAAGATGGCTCCTGCAATGTGCAGTGTGACAGTGCTCTGTATATATATATATATATATATGTTTATGTATATATATGTGTATATAAGTATATATATGTATATGTATATATGTATATATACATACATACGGCACTTTGTGCTTAGGCCCCGACGGGTTTCTCAAGCACTTCCAACTTAATGAAACCACGTGGTAGTTGAAACGGTCTCCCTCCCCACAGTGTTGTTTCACAGAGTTGAGTATATGGCACTTTCGCTGTAGGCCCCGCGCGAACGGTTTGCAGCCACAGCTAACAAACATAGTGAGCGAGCGAAGTAAGCTGTTAGTTGAAGGACGGCTTCTCCGCCCTCCCCCCTCCCCACACACACACCCCAGGTGTTGTTTGACAGAGTGGGGTGTCTCATCCTTTCGGTGTGAGCTCCGCATAGCTTTTCAGACACGTCCAACAAGGGAACCCAGGTGCTCTTCGAAGGATGGTTTCACCCCGGTGTTGTTTTACAGAGTTGAGCACATGGCACTTTCTGCGTCGGAAGCCCCTCGTTTCTGAAACTCTTCTCAGTAAGGGAAACGAGAGGTGTGTTGAAAGGTGGCGTCTCCACGGTGTTGTTTCACAGAGTTGACGCTACGGCACTTTCGTCGCAGGTCCCGCATGGGTCTTGAAGCCCTTGTCACTTTGGGAAACGAGCTGTTATTGGAAAAGTGGTTTCCCCCCAGTGTCTCACAGAGTTGAGGGTAGGGCCCTTGCCGCGTAGACCCCCCCCCCCCAACAGTTTCCAAACACTCTTAAGTTAGTGAAACCAGGTGTTAGTTGAGTGCTCGTTTCAGCACACCATCGTTTCTCACGGTTGAGTAGACGGCACTCAACCGTTAGGCTTCTCGTAGGTTTTCAAACCCTTCTACCCTAGAGAAACCACATGGCAGTAGAAGGGCGGTTTCCCCACAGTGTTGTTTCCTAGAGTTGAGAGCGCACGGTCCCGTGCGCTAGGCGCCTGCGAGCCTTTTGAAACACCTGTGGCTTAGTGCAACCAGATGCTAAGAGACAGATTGTGTCCGCACAGCGTCGTCTCACAGGGTTCAGTATATGGCACTCTCGTTGTAGGCCCCGCAACGTTTGGAGCCACGTCTACCTTAGCGAAGTGAGATGTCAGTGGAACGACGGCTTTCACCAAGTGTTATTTGCCAGAGCGCAGCGTGAGATACTTTCGGGCTAGGCTCCGCGTGGCTTTCCAAACACTTCTAACGAGGGAACCCAGATGCTGTTTGAAGGAGGGTTTCACCTCAGTGTTGTTTTACAGAGTTGCGCACAGGGCCCTCTCTGCGTAGTACCCACGTAGGTTTTCGAACCCTTCTCACTAAGCGAAACGAGCGGTTAGGTGAAACGTGGAGACCCACAGTGTTGTCTCACAGAGTTGAGTGTACGGCATTTTCCGCATAGGCCCTGCATAGGTTGTCAAACACTTCTCGCTTTGTGAAACGAGATGGGATTGGAAAGATGGTTTCCCCCGCAGCGTCTCAGAGAGTTGAGTATACGGCAGGTTCGTCGTAGTCTCCGGATGCTTTCTCAAACACTTCCAACTTAGTGAAACCCCGTGGTACTTGGAAGACGCTTTCCCCACAAGGTTGTGTCACAGAGTTGAGTGTACGTCACTTTCTACGTAAGCCTCCATAGGCTTTCAAACACGTCTGCCTTAGTGAACTGAGATGTTAGTTGAAAGGTGTTTTCCCCACCGTGTTGTTCCCCATAGCCGAGTATATGGCACTCAACGTCCACGTCCGCATACGTTTTCAAACTCTTCTAACTTAGGCAAACAAGGTGTTAGTTGAAAGATGGTTTCTCCACGGTATGTTTTCACAGAGTCGAGGACATGGCACTTTCCTCATGGTTCCTAGCAACGTTTTTCACGTACGTCTCACATGGTGAAACAAGATATTAGTTGGAAGATGGTTTCCCTAAAAACTGACAGTGGAGCAGATGGCACTTTCCGCCTCAGCACCCCCCCCCCCCCGCAAGTTTCGAAACACTCCTACAAAATGAACCCAGATGTTATTTGAAGGACGGTTTCACCACAGTCGTGTTGCGCAGAGTTGAGCACATTTCTTTGTAGCACTGGCATAGGTTTTCAACCACTTCGAAGTGAAGAGCAGTTAGCTGCAACATGGATTCACCACAGTGTTGTGTCACCGAGTTGAGTGCATGGTCTACGCGCCTAGGTCCCGTGTGTCTTCTCAGACACTTACTTGTAACCTAGTGAAACCAGAGGCTAGGAGAAAGACTCTTTCCCCCCACAGTGCTGTTTCACAGAGTTGAGTATATGGCACTCTCGGACTAGGCCCCACATGGTTTGCATCTACATCTAACATAGTGAATTAAAATGTGAGTTGGAGGACGGCTTCCCCAGGTGTTGTTTGACAGAGTGGAGTGTATGATTCTTGCGGTGTAGGCTCTGCATAAGTTTTCAAACACTTCTAACAGGGGAGCCCAGGCGGTATTTGAAAGGGTGGTCTCCGCACCGTGTTGTTTTACAGAGTTGGGCACATGGCACTTTCTACGTAGAACCGCATACGGTTCTCAAACACTTCTAAGTGAAACGAGAGGTTAGTTGAAAGGTGGAGTCCCCACAGTGTTGTTTCACAGAGTGGACCCGGTGGCCCCTTCGGCGCAGGCCCTACATGGGTTTTCAAACGCTTGTAACTTTGTGAAATGAGATGTTAGTTGAAAGATGGTTTCTCCACCGTGTCTCACAGAGTTGAGTTTGTGGCGCTTTCGGTGTCATCCCCGCGTGGTTTTCAAACACTTCTAACTTACTGAAACAACATGTTAGTTGGAAGAGGGTTTCCCCGACTGTGTTGCGTCTCGGAGTTGAAAATATGGCGCTTTCCTCGTAGACCCTGGATAGTTTTCAAACAGGCTCGAAGCAGGGAAACCAGATGTTAGTTGAAAGATCGTTTTGCCACACCATTGTCTCTCACAGTCGAGTCCATGCCACTTAACCGTTAGGCTTCCCATGGGTTTTCAAAGACTTCTACCTTAGGGAAACCAGATGGTAGTTGAACGCAGTTGCACTACGCGCAGTGAGAAGGTAATTGAAAGGTCGTTTCACCCCAGTGTTGTTTGATTGAGTGGCGCGTATGGCGCTAGCCACATGGGCCCCGCATGTGTTTTCAAAAAGACTTGTAAGCGTGAAACCAGAGAGTAGTTGAACGATCCTTTCACCACGCTGGTACTCACACAGTTGAGTATAGGGCACCTTGCGATTAGGCAATCCTATGAGGGCATAGGATTGCCACACACTGCTCCCTTAGAGAAACCAGCTGGTAGTTGAAGACCGTTTTCCCACAGCGTTGCTTCACAGAGTTGAGTATATGGCACGGTCTTCATAGGCCCCTCAGGGGTTTCAAACACTTGTAACTTAGTGGTCCAGTTTTTAGTTAAAAGTCAGTTTCTCCCGTGTTGTTTCACAGAGTTGAGCGTACGGTGGGTGCTATGCACCTAAGCCCCCTCCCCCCGTCTTTTCAAACCCTTGTAACGTCGCGAATCCAGATGCTCGGAGAAAGACTGTGTCACCATAGTGTCTGTGCTCGGAGTTGAGCGTATGGCACTTTCGTTGTGGGCCCCGCATGGTTTTCAAACACATCGACCTTAGGGAAATAAGATGTGAGTTGGAGGACGGCTTCCTCCAAGTGTTGTCTGACACAGCGCAATGTAAGATACGCTCGGTGTAGCCGCCGCATGGCATTTCAAACACGTCTGACAAGGGAACCCAGGTGATATGTGGGGGATGGTATCACCACGCTGTTGTTTTACAGAGTTGAGCATATGGCACTCTGCGTAGTCCCTGCATAGGTCTTCAAACACTTGGAACTTAGCGCACCAAGCTGTTAGTTGAAAGAGGGTTTCTCCACAGGATCCTCTACAGTGTCCTGTACATGTCACTCTCCACGTCGTTCCCCACATAGACCTTCACAGACTTCTACGCGACACGACACGTTTCATTGACAGGCTATTTCCACAAAGTGCATTTTGACAGAGTTGAGGATGTGGCGCTTTCACCATAAGCCCTGCATTGATTTTCCAACACGTCGAACCTAGCGAAACAAGATGGTAGTTGAACGATTGTTTTCATTGCACTGCTGCTTCACGGAATCGAGTGGATGGCACTTTCATGTATCCCAAGCACAGGTTTCCAAACACTTGAACCTCAGTGAAACCAGATGTTAGTCGAACAGTGGTCTCCTCACAGAGTTGTGTGTATGGGCACCTTGCGCAGGCCACTCAAGTGTTTCTAAACACTTCAGACTCTGTGAAACCAGGTATTAGTTGAAAGACGGTTGCCCCACAGTGTTGTTTCACGGGGAGATGGGTATTTAGCACCTTCCGCTTAGGCCCCTCATAGGTTTTCAAACACTTCCACCTTAGCGTAAGGGGCTGTTACTTGAACGGTGGTTTCCCCCGCAACGTATCAGACAGGTGCGTATGTGGCACTTTTGACGTCGCCCCCCCGCATGGGTGTTCAAGCACACTAAGTTAGCGAAACCAGATGTCAACTGATAGAGGTTTGCACCACACAAACGTTTCACAGGGTTGAGTACCGGGCACTTGGGCTGGAGTCCCCGCATGAGCTTCTAGCCACTTCTAGTGTCGTGAAACAAGACATTAGTTGAAAGATGCGTTGTTTGCCAGAGTTGACTACGTGGCACTTTTATGCATAGGTTTTGGAACACGCCTGGCAACGTGAAACCGTTAAGTTAGTTGAAAGACGGTTTCCCCACAGCAGTTTTTAGAGTCGAGTATATGTCACTTTCCCCATAGTCCCCAGTGTATGTTCTAAAGCAGTCCTGACAGTGGAACAAGTTGTTAATGGAAAGATTGTTCTCCCACGATATTGTTTCACAGAGTGGAGTGTATGGCACCTTCCCCTAGGTGCCTCATAGGTTTTTAAGCTTTCCTAAATTTCTGAAATCAGACGGTAGTTGAAAGAGGTTTTCACCCCAGTGTTGTCTCAGAGAGTTGAGTATACGGCACTTTCCTCATAGACCCGGCACAGGGTTTCAAGTACTTCTGTTAGCGAAACAAGATATTAGTTGAAAGACCGTTTCTCCATAATACCCTTTCGCACAATCAAGTGTATGCCACTTTCATCGTAATTCCCCGAAAATGTTGACAGAAACTTCTAACGGTGGAACAAGATGTTAGTTGAAGGATGGTTTCACCACACTGTTGTTTCACGGAGCGGAGTGATGGCGCTTTCCGTATGGTTGCCCGCGTGGGTTTTCTAACACTTACAAAGTAGTGACATCAAATGGTAGTCGAAAGATGGTTTCACCACAGTGTTGTCTCACAGAGTGGAGGATATGGCGCTTCTCTCACAGTTGCTCGCGTACGTTTTCCATCCCGTCCAAATTAGTGAAACGGAATGTTTCTTGAAAGAGGGTTCCCCAAAGTGTTGTTGTTTCCCATATTTGAGTATAAGGCACTTTCCCTGTAGGTGTCGCATAGGTGGTTTTCAAACTCTTCCAGCCTTGTGCAACAAGAGGTTAGTTAGTTGACTGAGGGTTTGAGCAGACTCTTGTGCAGAGTTGAGTGTATGGCACTTTCCGCATGGGCTCCGCATAGGTTTCAAAGATGTTTTTAATCGTAGGGATACCAGATGTCAGTCGAAAGACGTTTCATACCGTCGTGCATACGGCAGTTTCGGTGTTGGCCCCGCATGGGTCTTCAAACACGTCTACCTTGGTGAAACCCGACGTTAGTGGATAGATGGTTTCACCACACGGTTGTTTCCCAGGGTTGGGTGCATGGCACATTCGGTGTAGGCCCCACATGGGTCTTCAAACTAAGAGGGGTCTAATGTACTGAAACAGGAGGCGGGTTGAAAGACGGTTTCCGCACAGTGTTATTTGCCAGACTCGAGTATATGACACTTTATTCGTAGGCCCCACATAGGTTGTCGGATACCTCCAACAGAGTGAGACCCGATGGTAGTTGAAGGATGGTTTCTCCACGGTAAGATTTCAGCGTGGAGTGCATCTCGTTTTCCTCATAGGTTTTCAAACACTTCTCAGCGAAGCAAGATGCTAGTTGGTAAACGGCTTATTTATGAAACGTGTCACGTACCTAACGCGGTGTAAGATCACTGCGCGGAAACTTCTTTCAACTAACAACTTGTTCCGCAAAGTTAGAAGTGTGGGCATCCTAGGCATAGAAGTAACAAGGAAAGTGCACTTCGCTCACTTTGTCAACAGGATCGTTGTAGACAAACCACTTTTCAAATAACATCTGGTTTAACTAAGTGGGAAGTGTTTGCAAACGCTTGCGGGGCCGCAAAGACACTGCCCTGTACTCAGCGCTGTGACACACCAGTGTGGTGATGCCTTAGGCCAACTAACGTGTGCTTTTCAAGTGTTTGAAAACCCATGTGGGGACGAAACGGAAAGCGCCATAGGCTGAAGTGTATGAAACACTGTGGGGGAAACCACCTTCCAACTAAAATCCTGTTTCAGTATGTTGGAAGCGTTTGCAAACCTCTGCGGGGCTTAGGCGGAAATGCCTCCACGCAGCTCTGTGAAACAACCACGGGGAAAGAGTCTTTCACCTAACATGAGGTTTCGCTAAGTGAGAACTCTTTGAACACCTATGCGGGGCCTACAGGGTAAGGGACCACAGAGTCACCTCCGTGAAACAACACCGTGGGGGAAACCGACTTTCAAGTAACATCTATCTATCTGATTTCCCAGAGTGAGAAGTGTTTGAAAACCCATGCAGGGCCTGGGCGGAGAGGGCCCGTACGCTCAACTCCGTGACAAAACACTGTGGGGTATCCAGCTTGCGACTTACCTCTTGTTTCGCCAAGTAGAATAGGAAAGCCTAGGTGGGTCCTACGGGGAAAGTGCCACGCACTCAACTCTGTGAAACAGAAACGTGTGAGGGAAACATCTTTCCACTCTCATCTTGTTTCACCAAGTTAACAATGTTTCAAAGCAACTGCAGCCACCCACAGCGAGTGTGCCTTATACTCAATACCATGAAACACTCTAGGGAAATCTTTCTCCCATCGTCTTATTCATTAAGTTTGAAGCGTTTGGACACCTATGCGGAGCCTAGGTGGAAAGTTCTATGTACTCAACTCTACCAGGCCGCACTTGAGGGAAACTATCTTTCAACTAACATCTTGTTTCACTTAAGTCACAAGTGTTTGAGGAAACACTGCAGGCCCCTACCCCGACCAGTGCCTTGTACCTAACTTTAGGAAGTACCGTGGGGATACCATCATCCAACTAACGGCTACGTTTCACCATGTGAGAAACGTTAGCCAATACGTGCGGGGCCTACACGGAAAGTGCCTTATACTCACCTCTGGAAAAAAGAGTGACACACCGGGTTTCGCTACGTTAAAATTGCTTGAAAACTAGGCGGGACCTAGAGGTGCCCTGGGCACCGTCACGGCCGAGAGACAATCTCCCAACATCTGGTTTCGCTCGGTGACAAGTGTTTAAAACACATGCGGGGCCTATGTGGAGAGTACCCAACACTCAACTCCGTGAAACAACACTGTGGGGAAACCACCGTTCAACCTCTATGTGGTTCCTTTGAGGTAGAAGTGTTTGAAAGCCTATGAGAGGCCAACTGGTTAAGTGCCATACCTACGCTCAACGGTGAACAACGACGCTGTGCTAAAACAATAGTTCAACTAACATCCGGTTACACGCATTTAAAATAAGTGTTTGAAAACTATTCAGGGTCTGTGAGGAGAGTGCCCTATGCTCAACTCTGTGACAGAACGCAGTGGGGACACCATCTTCCGACTAACCTGTGTCAGTTTGAAAACCATGAGGAGCTACACCCGAAAGGGACTTACTCTATGAGACGCCCTAGGGAAACCGTCTTTGAAGTAACTTCTCGTTTCACAAACTTACCAGTGTTTGAAAACCCGTGCATGCAAGGCCTGCGCCGAAAGTGCCTATCGTCAACTCTGTGAAACAACACTGTGGGCCTCCACGTTTCAACCAGCCTCTCGTTTCACTTAGTGAGAAGGGTTTGAAAACCTACGCGCGTTCTACGCAACGAGTGCCATATGCTCAACTCTGTAAAGCAACACTGGTGAAACCATCCTTCAAATAGCATCATGGTTCACTGTTAGAAGTGTTTTGAAAACCTATGCGGAGCCTACCCCGAGACTATCTTACACTGCACTCTGGCAAAGACTTTGGGGAAGCCGTCCTTCAACTGGCATCTTACTTCACTATGTCGCATGTGGTTGCAAACCATGCGGCGCCTACAGCCAAAGTGCCATCCATATACTCGACTCTGTGAAACAACACTGTGGGGAAACGGGTTCCACTAACACCTGGTTTCACTACGTTAGAAGTGTGTGAGAAACCCGGCGGGCCCTCTGTCAAACTGCACGTTGCAGGAGCCATCTTTTAGCTAACTAATCTTACATCTCTAAATGGATGGATGGCACGCATGTTATATATATTGTTTGTGTCTGTGTATGTTATTTGTGTGGTGAATGTGGTGTGTATATGGTGTGTCAGTGCTTTGTGGGTGCGGTATGTGTCCTTCTGTGTTGTCCTCAAGTGTCATAGATGTGTTGTGATTGTACTATATCAGCTATGTATGCGCCGCATAGAACGTATGTGCGTGTATGGTCTTTCTATGGCATGTGTGTTTTGTATGTGGTGCACGTGTGGTTTTGCGGTGTGGCATACGGGTGGAGTTTGGGCAGTAAAAGTGTGGTGTGTGTGGCGTGCGTGGTGTCCGTATTCCATAGATGAATGGATTCTCATGGGGTGTGTGTTGTAGATGTGGTGTCTGTGTAGTGTAAGTGCGTTGTGTGCGGTATACGTTTGGCACGTATGTGGGGTATATACGGAGTGTGTTTGTGTGCCATACGTGTGTACGGTGTGTATATGTGTGGTACGTGTATTAGGTGTGGTAAGTAGTGTGTGGAAGATGTCTGTGTGATGTGTGTGGTGACTGGGTGAGGTGTTTGTGTGGTATTCACGTGTCATGCGAGGTATGTGTGTACCCTGTTGTGTGTTCGGGGTAGGAGTGATGTGGCTGTGTGGCATATGTGTCACAGTTGTGTCTCTATGTGCAGTGTGTGTGTCGTGTCCTTGTAGTCGATGCGTAGAGGAGGGAGCATCTGTCTTCCGTATACGTGGCGTAGGTTTGGGGAGTGGGGTGTGTATGTGGAGGGTGTATGCGTGGTATACGAGCAGTGGTTTGTTTGGAAACTGTGTGCTGTATATGTGTTGAGTGTGGTAATACTGTGCGAGCGTGATAACTGTGGGTGTGTGGGGCATGTGTGATGTGTGTTGGATATGTCTGTGGCATATGCAAGGTGAGTGAGTGTGTGGTGAGCATGTGGTGTGTGTGATGTATGCACGGGTAGACGGTGTGTGTGTCACGCAGGTGTTGTGTGTCGTAGGAAGGTGGCCAATGCGGCGTGCCAGGTGTGTGGAATGTGCAGGGTGTGCGTGTATGTGTGTTACAAGTGTCTTGAGTGTATTGCACGGGTGGCCGTGTGTGGTGTGTTTTCCTTAAATGCTTTGGGTTTGTGTGTTGTGTGTTTGCGTAGTGTGGTATGTGTGATATATGTGTGGGTTTCCGTGTAAATTCGTGTCTTGTGTAGGTTGCACGTTAGTTGAAAGTGCACTTTGACAGAGTTGATTGAGTATATGGCACTTTCCACATAGTCCCCGCCTAGGTTTTCAACCACTTCTAACTCAGTGAAACAAGATGTTAGCAACACGATGGGTTTTCCCCCACAGTGTTATCCCACAGAGTTGAGTGTATGGCACGTTCGTCGTCGTTCCCAGCGGTTTTTCAAACGCTTCTAACAGGGAGAAACAAGACGCTAGTTGAAAGACGGTTTCCCCAAAGTGCCGCTTTGACAGAGCTGAACATACGGCACTTTCTCTCTGCACAGTCCCTGAATAATTTTTCAAACCCTTCTAACTTAGTGAAACTAGATGTTAGTTCAAAGGATGCTCTCCCACCGTGTTGGTTCCCAGAGATGAGTGTATGGCAGTGACCTTGGAGGCCCTGCATAGGTTCTCACAACTTCCAACTTGGTGAGACACGTTAGTTGAAAGATGCTTTCTCCACAGGAGTCTTTTGCGATGGCTGGTATATGTGACTTTCCACATCCCTCCCTGCATAGGTGGCCAAACCCTTCTCACGTAGTGAAACGACAGGCTAGTAGTTACAAGATATTTTCCCCACGGTGTTGTATCACAGGGTTTGAGTGTATACTCAAACAGGGCACTTACCCTGTAGGCCCCGCGTAGGTTTTCAAACAGTTCTCACTGAGCGAAACCACATATTAGGTGAAAGCTGGTCTCGCTACAGGGTTGTTTCGCAGGATTGGGTATACGGCCCTTTCCGCATGGGCCCGCCTAAGTTTTTCAAACACTTCTAACTTAGAGAAACCAGATGCGAGTTGAAAGATGGTTTCTCCACAGTATGTGTCCTCTGAATCGAGAATTCCGAGGAACTCGAGAATTCCGTTGAAGGCGAATCTTCGTTCCCAGGAGTTTCTCGAACACTTCTAACATGGTGAAATAAGATGGTAGTGGAAAGATGGTTACCCCAAAAGCCGCTTGACAGAGTGGAGTGTATGACACTTTCCGCCTTAGCCCCCACAGGTTTGCCAACACTTCTTACTTAGTGAAACAAGATGTGAGTGGAAAGATGGTTTCCCGGCAGTGTTGTTTCACAGGGTTGAGGGTATGGCACTTTCCTTCTAGGCCCCACGTGGGTTTTCCAACACTTCCACGTTAGTGGAGCCAGAGGTGAGTGGAAAGATGGTTTCCGTAGGGTGCAGATTGACTGAGTTGTGTACATGACACTTCACTCTCCACACAGCCCCCTCCCCCCCCCATAGGTGTTCCAACACCTCCCACTTTGTGACACCAGATGTTAGGTGAAAGATGGTTTCTCCACAGGATTCTTTCACAGCGGCTGGTGTATGTCACTTTCCACATCGTTCCCCACATAGGTTTTCAAACTCTTCTAACCTAGCGATTGCTACAAGCTGTTAGTTGAATGTTGGTTTCCCCAGAGTGAAGTCTGACGGAGTACATGGAACTTGACGCGTAGTCCCCGCGCAGGTTTTCAAGCCCTTGGAACTGAGTGAATCTAGGTGTCAGCTAAAAGATGGAGTCCTCAGAGTGTGCCTTCACGCGGGTGACTCTACGGCACCTACCTTGCAGGCCCCGTGCCGTTGTCAGACAGCTCTCTTTTAGTGCAGCAAGATATTAGGAGAAAGACCGTTTCGCCACACCGTGTTTCACATGATGGAGTGTAAGGGCACCTTTTTCTACGCAAGCCACCGTAGGTTCGCAAACACTTGGACCTGAGTGAAATGAGATGCTAGCTGAAAGATGGTTTCTCCACAGGGTGGAGGGTGACTTTCCGCGTCGTTCTCCGCATAGGATTTCAAACAATGCCAACCCGGTGATACAAGATGTTCCTGGAAAGATGGTTTCCCCAAATGTGCAGCTGCACAAAGGTGAGCGTATGGCACTTTCAATAGAGGCCTCCCATCACGGTTCCGCCTCTTCTCACGTAGGGAAAGGAGACGTTAGCTGAAAGGTGTTTCCTCGCCCCCGCCCCCGCCCCCCACGGTTTTGTTTCACACGGTCGAGGACAGAGCACTTGCCGTGTACGTCTGCATACGCTTTCAAACTCTTGCAACTTAGTCAAACAAGATGTCAGCTGAGAGATGGTGTCTCTGCAGGACTCTTTCAGAGTATCGAGTACGCGTCACTTTCCACATCGTGCCCCGCATAGGTTTTCAAACGCTTCTGACTTAGTGATGCAAGATGTCAGTTGAAGGGCGGTTTCCCCGAAGGGCAAACCTTTGACAGAGTTGAGGGGCACGCGCCGCATAAAGCCCCCACAGGCTTCACACGCTTCTTACCTGGTGAAACCCAATGTAGTTGAAAGACGGTTTCCCCAACAGTGTTGTTTCACAGCGCTGAGGGTCCAGGCCCCACATGGGATTGCAAACACTTCCAAGTTGGTGGAAGCAGAGGAGAGTGGAAAGCGTTTCTCCAAAGTGCAGTTTGCCCGAGTCGAGTATATGGCACCTTCCACTGAGGCCCCACGATAGGCGTTTGCTCAAACGCTGGTCTAACTTAGCGATGCAAGATGTTCCTTCCCAGAGCAGAGTTTGTGGCACTGACCTTACGTGTGGGCGCCGCATAGGTTTTCAAACAGTTCTCCCTCAGTGAGCCAAGATGTTAGTTGCAAGATGGCTTCTCCACAGGACTTTCTCACAATGCCGAGTAAATGTCACTTGCCCCTTCTTTGCCCGCAGAGGATCTCCGGCAAATCTAACCTAGTGACGCGGGATGTTATTTGAAAGGTGGTTTCCCCAAAGTGCCTCTTGACAGAGTCGCGTATATGGCACCTTCGTCATAGGCCCCGAATGCGTTTTCAGACACCTCTGCCCAGTGCAACGTGATGTCAGCCCACAGTATTCTCTCCCACTGTCGAGTATATGTCACTTTCCCCCTGGCTCCCCACAGAGGGTTTCAAACACTTCTACGTTAGTGATGCAAGCTGTTAGCCAGAAGATGGCTCCTGCAATGTGCAGTGTGACAGTGCTCTGTATATATATATATATATATATGTTTATGTATATATATGTGTATATAAGTATATATATGTATATGTATATATGTATATATACATACATACGGCACTTTGTGCTTAGGCCCCGACGGGTTTCTCAAGCACTTCCAACTTAATGAAACCACGTGGTAGTTGAAACGGTCTCCCTCCCCACAGTGTTGTTTCACAGAGTTGAGTATATGGCACTTTCGCTGTAGGCCCCGCGCGAACGGTTTGCAGCCACAGCTAACAAACATAGTGAGCGAGCGAAGTAAGCTGTTAGTTGAAGGACGGCTTCTCCGCCCTCCCCCCTCCCCACACACACACCCCAGGTGTTGTTTGACAGAGTGGGGTGTCTCATCCTTTCGGTGTGAGCTCCGCATAGCTTTTCAGACACGTCCAACAAGGGAACCCAGGTGCTCTTCGAAGGATGGTTTCACCCCGGTGTTGTTTTACAGAGTTGAGCACATGGCACTTTCTGCGTCGGAAGCCCCTCGTTTCTGAAACTCTTCTCAGTAAGGGAAACGAGAGGTGTGTTGAAAGGTGGCGTCTCCACGGTGTTGTTTCACAGAGTTGACGCTACGGCACTTTCGTCGCAGGTCCCGCATGGGTCTTGAAGCCCTTGTCACTTTGGGAAACGAGCTGTTATTGGAAAAGTGGTTTCCCCCCAGTGTCTCACAGAGTTGAGGGTAGGGCCCTTGCCGCGTAGACCCCCCCCCCCAACAGTTTCCAAACACTCTTAAGTTAGTGAAACCAGGTGTTAGTTGAGTGCTCGTTTCAGCACACCATCGTTTCTCACGGTTGAGTAGACGGCACTCAACCGTTAGGCTTCTCGTAGGTTTTCAAACCCTTCTACCCTAGAGAAACCACATGGCAGTAGAAGGGCGGTTTCCCCACAGTGTTGTTTCCTAGAGTTGAGAGCGCACGGTCCCGTGCGCTAGGCGCCTGCGAGCCTTTTGAAACACCTGTGGCTTAGTGCAACCAGATGCTAAGAGACAGATTGTGTCCGCACAGCGTCGTCTCACAGGGTTCAGTATATGGCACTCTCGTTGTAGGCCCCGCAACGTTTGGAGCCACGTCTACCTTAGCGAAGTGAGATGTCAGTGGAACGACGGCTTTCACCAAGTGTTATTTGCCAGAGCGCAGCGTGAGATACTTTCGGGCTAGGCTCCGCGTGGCTTTCCAAACACTTCTAACGAGGGAACCCAGATGCTGTTTGAAGGAGGGTTTCACCTCAGTGTTGTTTTACAGAGTTGCGCACAGGGCCCTCTCTGCGTAGTACCCACGTAGGTTTTCGAACCCTTCTCACTAAGCGAAACGAGCGGTTAGGTGAAACGTGGAGACCCACAGTGTTGTCTCACAGAGTTGAGTGTACGGCATTTTCCGCATAGGCCCTGCATAGGTTGTCAAACACTTCTCGCTTTGTGAAACGAGATGGGATTGGAAAGATGGTTTCCCCCGCAGCGTCTCAGAGAGTTGAGTATACGGCAGGTTCGTCGTAGTCTCCGGATGCTTTCTCAAACACTTCCAACTTAGTGAAACCCCGTGGTACTTGGAAGACGCTTTCCCCACAAGGTTGTGTCACAGAGTTGAGTGTACGTCACTTTCTACGTAAGCCTCCATAGGCTTTCAAACACGTCTGCCTTAGTGAACTGAGATGTTAGTTGAAAGGTGTTTTCCCCACCGTGTTGTTCCCCATAGCCGAGTATATGGCACTCAACGTCCACGTCCGCATACGTTTTCAAACTCTTCTAACTTAGGCAAACAAGGTGTTAGTTGAAAGATGGTTTCTCCACGGTATGTTTTCACAGAGTCGAGGACATGGCACTTTCCTCATGGTTCCTAGCAACGTTTTTCACGTACGTCTCACATGGTGAAACAAGATATTAGTTGGAAGATGGTTTCCCTAAAAACTGACAGTGGAGCAGATGGCACTTTCCGCCTCAGCACCCCCCCCCCCCCGCAAGTTTCGAAACACTCCTACAAAATGAACCCAGATGTTATTTGAAGGACGGTTTCACCACAGTCGTGTTGCGCAGAGTTGAGCACATTTCTTTGTAGCACTGGCATAGGTTTTCAACCACTTCGAAGTGAAGAGCAGTTAGCTGCAACATGGATTCACCACAGTGTTGTGTCACCGAGTTGAGTGCATGGTCTACGCGCCTAGGTCCCGTGTGTCTTCTCAGACACTTACTTGTAACCTAGTGAAACCAGAGGCTAGGAGAAAGACTCTTTCCCCCCACAGTGCTGTTTCACAGAGTTGAGTATATGGCACTCTCGGACTAGGCCCCACATGGTTTGCATCTACATCTAACATAGTGAATTAAAATGTGAGTTGGAGGACGGCTTCCCCAGGTGTTGTTTGACAGAGTGGAGTGTATGATTCTTGCGGTGTAGGCTCTGCATAAGTTTTCAAACACTTCTAACAGGGGAGCCCAGGCGGTATTTGAAAGGGTGGTCTCCGCACCGTGTTGTTTTACAGAGTTGGGCACATGGCACTTTCTACGTAGAACCGCATACGGTTCTCAAACACTTCTAAGTGAAACGAGAGGTTAGTTGAAAGGTGGAGTCCCCACAGTGTTGTTTCACAGAGTGGACCCGGTGGCCCCTTCGGCGCAGGCCCTACATGGGTTTTCAAACGCTTGTAACTTTGTGAAATGAGATGTTAGTTGAAAGATGGTTTCTCCACCGTGTCTCACAGAGTTGAGTTTGTGGCGCTTTCGGTGTCATCCCCGCGTGGTTTTCAAACACTTCTAACTTACTGAAACAACATGTTAGTTGGAAGAGGGTTTCCCCGACTGTGTTGCGTCTCGGAGTTGAAAATATGGCGCTTTCCTCGTAGACCCTGGATAGTTTTCAAACAGGCTCGAAGCAGGGAAACCAGATGTTAGTTGAAAGATCGTTTTGCCACACCATTGTCTCTCACAGTCGAGTCCATGCCACTTAACCGTTAGGCTTCCCATGGGTTTTCAAAGACTTCTACCTTAGGGAAACCAGATGGTAGTTGAACGCAGTTGCACTACGCGCAGTGAGAAGGTAATTGAAAGGTCGTTTCACCCCAGTGTTGTTTGATTGAGTGGCGCGTATGGCGCTAGCCACATGGGCCCCGCATGTGTTTTCAAAAAGACTTGTAAGCGTGAAACCAGAGAGTAGTTGAACGATCCTTTCACCACGCTGGTACTCACACAGTTGAGTATAGGGCACCTTGCGATTAGGCAATCCTATGAGGGCATAGGATTGCCACACACTGCTCCCTTAGAGAAACCAGCTGGTAGTTGAAGACCGTTTTCCCACAGCGTTGCTTCACAGAGTTGAGTATATGGCACGGTCTTCATAGGCCCCTCAGGGGTTTCAAACACTTGTAACTTAGTGGTCCAGTTTTTAGTTAAAAGTCAGTTTCTCCCGTGTTGTTTCACAGAGTTGAGCGTACGGTGGGTGCTATGCACCTAAGCCCCCTCCCCCCGTCTTTTCAAACCCTTGTAACGTCGCGAATCCAGATGCTCGGAGAAAGACTGTGTCACCATAGTGTCTGTGCTCGGAGTTGAGCGTATGGCACTTTCGTTGTGGGCCCCGCATGGTTTTCAAACACATCGACCTTAGGGAAATAAGATGTGAGTTGGAGGACGGCTTCCTCCAAGTGTTGTCTGACACAGCGCAATGTAAGATACGCTCGGTGTAGCCGCCGCATGGCATTTCAAACACGTCTGACAAGGGAACCCAGGTGATATGTGGGGGATGGTATCACCACGCTGTTGTTTTACAGAGTTGAGCATATGGCACTCTGCGTAGTCCCTGCATAGGTCTTCAAACACTTGGAACTTAGCGCACCAAGCTGTTAGTTGAAAGAGGGTTTCTCCACAGGATCCTCTACAGTGTCCTGTACATGTCACTCTCCACGTCGTTCCCCACATAGACCTTCACAGACTTCTACGCGACACGACACGTTTCATTGACAGGCTATTTCCACAAAGTGCATTTTGACAGAGTTGAGGATGTGGCGCTTTCACCATAAGCCCTGCATTGATTTTCCAACACGTCGAACCTAGCGAAACAAGATGGTAGTTGAACGATTGTTTTCATTGCACTGCTGCTTCACGGAATCGAGTGGATGGCACTTTCATGTATCCCAAGCACAGGTTTCCAAACACTTGAACCTCAGTGAAACCAGATGTTAGTCGAACAGTGGTCTCCTCACAGAGTTGTGTGTATGGGCACCTTGCGCAGGCCACTCAAGTGTTTCTAAACACTTCAGACTCTGTGAAACCAGGTATTAGTTGAAAGACGGTTGCCCCACAGTGTTGTTTCACGGGGAGATGGGTATTTAGCACCTTCCGCTTAGGCCCCTCATAGGTTTTCAAACACTTCCACCTTAGCGTAAGGGGCTGTTACTTGAACGGTGGTTTCCCCCGCAACGTATCAGACAGGTGCGTATGTGGCACTTTTGACGTCGCCCCCCCGCATGGGTGTTCAAGCACACTAAGTTAGCGAAACCAGATGTCAACTGATAGAGGTTTGCACCACACAAACGTTTCACAGGGTTGAGTACCGGGCACTTGGGCTGGAGTCCCCGCATGAGCTTCTAGCCACTTCTAGTGTCGTGAAACAAGACATTAGTTGAAAGATGCGTTGTTTGCCAGAGTTGACTACGTGGCACTTTTATGCATAGGTTTTGGAACACGCCTGGCAACGTGAAACCGTTAAGTTAGTTGAAAGACGGTTTCCCCACAGCAGTTTTTAGAGTCGAGTATATGTCACTTTCCCCATAGTCCCCAGTGTATGTTCTAAAGCAGTCCTGACAGTGGAACAAGTTGTTAATGGAAAGATTGTTCTCCCACGATATTGTTTCACAGAGTGGAGTGTATGGCACCTTCCCCTAGGTGCCTCATAGGTTTTTAAGCTTTCCTAAATTTCTGAAATCAGACGGTAGTTGAAAGAGGTTTTCACCCCAGTGTTGTCTCAGAGAGTTGAGTATACGGCACTTTCCTCATAGACCCGGCACAGGGTTTCAAGTACTTCTGTTAGCGAAACAAGATATTAGTTGAAAGACCGTTTCTCCATAATACCCTTTCGCACAATCAAGTGTATGCCACTTTCATCGTAATTCCCCGAAAATGTTGACAGAAACTTCTAACGGTGGAACAAGATGTTAGTTGAAGGATGGTTTCACCACACTGTTGTTTCACGGAGCGGAGTGATGGCGCTTTCCGTATGGTTGCCCGCGTGGGTTTTCTAACACTTACAAAGTAGTGACATCAAATGGTAGTCGAAAGATGGTTTCACCACAGTGTTGTCTCACAGAGTGGAGGATATGGCGCTTCTCTCACAGTTGCTCGCGTACGTTTTCCATCCCGTCCAAATTAGTGAAACGGAATGTTTCTTGAAAGAGGGTTCCCCAAAGTGTTGTTGTTTCCCATATTTGAGTATAAGGCACTTTCCCTGTAGGTGTCGCATAGGTGGTTTTCAAACTCTTCCAGCCTTGTGCAACAAGAGGTTAGTTAGTTGACTGAGGGTTTGAGCAGACTCTTGTGCAGAGTTGAGTGTATGGCACTTTCCGCATGGGCTCCGCATAGGTTTCAAAGATGTTTTTAATCGTAGGGATACCAGATGTCAGTCGAAAGACGTTTCATACCGTCGTGCATACGGCAGTTTCGGTGTTGGCCCCGCATGGGTCTTCAAACACGTCTACCTTGGTGAAACCCGACGTTAGTGGATAGATGGTTTCACCACACGGTTGTTTCCCAGGGTTGGGTGCATGGCACATTCGGTGTAGGCCCCACATGGGTCTTCAAACTAAGAGGGGTCTAATGTACTGAAACAGGAGGCGGGTTGAAAGACGGTTTCCGCACAGTGTTATTTGCCAGACTCGAGTATATGACACTTTATTCGTAGGCCCCACATAGGTTGTCGGATACCTCCAACAGAGTGAGACCCGATGGTAGTTGAAGGATGGTTTCTCCACGGTAAGATTTCAGCGTGGAGTGCATCTCGTTTTCCTCATAGGTTTTCAAACACTTCTCAGCGAAGCAAGATGCTAGTTGGTAAACGGCTTATTTATGAAACGTGTCACGTACCTAACGCGGTGTAAGATCACTGCGCGGAAACTTCTTTCAACTAACAACTTGTTCCGCAAAGTTAGAAGTGTGGGCATCCTAGGCATAGAAGTAACAAGGAAAGTGCACTTCGCTCACTTTGTCAACAGGATCGTTGTAGACAAACCACTTTTCAAATAACATCTGGTTTAACTAAGTGGGAAGTGTTTGCAAACGCTTGCGGGGCCGCAAAGACACTGCCCTGTACTCAGCGCTGTGACACACCAGTGTGGTGATGCCTTAGGCCAACTAACGTGTGCTTTTCAAGTGTTTGAAAACCCATGTGGGGACGAAACGGAAAGCGCCATAGGCTGAAGTGTATGAAACACTGTGGGGGAAACCACCTTCCAACTAAAATCCTGTTTCAGTATGTTGGAAGCGTTTGCAAACCTCTGCGGGGCTTAGGCGGAAATGCCTCCACGCAGCTCTGTGAAACAACCACGGGGAAAGAGTCTTTCACCTAACATGAGGTTTCGCTAAGTGAGAACTCTTTGAACACCTATGCGGGGCCTACAGGGTAAGGGACCACAGAGTCACCTCCGTGAAACAACACCGTGGGGGAAACCGACTTTCAAGTAACATCTATCTATCTGATTTCCCAGAGTGAGAAGTGTTTGAAAACCCATGCAGGGCCTGGGCGGAGAGGGCCCGTACGCTCAACTCCGTGACAAAACACTGTGGGGTATCCAGCTTGCGACTTACCTCTTGTTTCGCCAAGTAGAATAGGAAAGCCTAGGTGGGTCCTACGGGGAAAGTGCCACGCACTCAACTCTGTGAAACAGAAACGTGTGAGGGAAACATCTTTCCACTCTCATCTTGTTTCACCAAGTTAACAATGTTTCAAAGCAACTGCAGCCACCCACAGCGAGTGTGCCTTATACTCAATACCATGAAACACTCTAGGGAAATCTTTCTCCCATCGTCTTATTCATTAAGTTTGAAGCGTTTGGACACCTATGCGGAGCCTAGGTGGAAAGTTCTATGTACTCAACTCTACCAGGCCGCACTTGAGGGAAACTATCTTTCAACTAACATCTTGTTTCACTTAAGTCACAAGTGTTTGAGGAAACACTGCAGGCCCCTACCCCGACCAGTGCCTTGTACCTAACTTTAGGAAGTACCGTGGGGATACCATCATCCAACTAACGGCTACGTTTCACCATGTGAGAAACGTTAGCCAATACGTGCGGGGCCTACACGGAAAGTGCCTTATACTCACCTCTGGAAAAAAGAGTGACACACCGGGTTTCGCTACGTTAAAATTGCTTGAAAACTAGGCGGGACCTAGAGGTGCCCTGGGCACCGTCACGGCCGAGAGACAATCTCCCAACATCTGGTTTCGCTCGGTGACAAGTGTTTAAAACACATGCGGGGCCTATGTGGAGAGTACCCAACACTCAACTCCGTGAAACAACACTGTGGGGAAACCACCGTTCAACCTCTATGTGGTTCCTTTGAGGTAGAAGTGTTTGAAAGCCTATGAGAGGCCAACTGGTTAAGTGCCATACCTACGCTCAACGGTGAACAACGACGCTGTGCTAAAACAATAGTTCAACTAACATCCGGTTACACGCATTTAAAATAAGTGTTTGAAAACTATTCAGGGTCTGTGAGGAGAGTGCCCTATGCTCAACTCTGTGACAGAACGCAGTGGGGACACCATCTTCCGACTAACCTGTGTCAGTTTGAAAACCATGAGGAGCTACACCCGAAAGGGACTTACTCTATGAGACGCCCTAGGGAAACCGTCTTTGAAGTAACTTCTCGTTTCACAAACTTACCAGTGTTTGAAAACCCGTGCATGCAAGGCCTGCGCCGAAAGTGCCTATCGTCAACTCTGTGAAACAACACTGTGGGCCTCCACGTTTCAACCAGCCTCTCGTTTCACTTAGTGAGAAGGGTTTGAAAACCTACGCGCGTTCTACGCAACGAGTGCCATATGCTCAACTCTGTAAAGCAACACTGGTGAAACCATCCTTCAAATAGCATCATGGTTCACTGTTAGAAGTGTTTTGAAAACCTATGCGGAGCCTACCCCGAGACTATCTTACACTGCACTCTGGCAAAGACTTTGGGGAAGCCGTCCTTCAACTGGCATCTTACTTCACTATGTCGCATGTGGTTGCAAACCATGCGGCGCCTACAGCCAAAGTGCCATCCATATACTCGACTCTGTGAAACAACACTGTGGGGAAACGGGTTCCACTAACACCTGGTTTCACTACGTTAGAAGTGTGTGAGAAACCCGGCGGGCCCTCTGTCAAACTGCACGTTGCAGGAGCCATCTTTTAGCTAACTAATCTTACATCTCTAAATGGATGGATGGCACGCATGTTATATATATTGTTTGTGTCTGTGTATGTTATTTGTGTGGTGAATGTGGTGTGTATATGGTGTGTCAGTGCTTTGTGGGTGCGGTATGTGTCCTTCTGTGTTGTCCTCAAGTGTCATAGATGTGTTGTGATTGTACTATATCAGCTATGTATGCGCCGCATAGAACGTATGTGCGTGTATGGTCTTTCTATGGCATGTGTGTTTTGTATGTGGTGCACGTGTGGTTTTGCGGTGTGGCATACGGGTGGAGTTTGGGCAGTAAAAGTGTGGTGTGTGTGGCGTGCGTGGTGTCCGTATTCCATAGATGAATGGATTCTCATGGGGTGTGTGTTGTAGATGTGGTGTCTGTGTAGTGTAAGTGCGTTGTGTGCGGTATACGTTTGGCACGTATGTGGGGTATATACGGAGTGTGTTTGTGTGCCATACGTGTGTACGGTGTGTATATGTGTGGTACGTGTATTAGGTGTGGTAAGTAGTGTGTGGAAGATGTCTGTGTGATGTGTGTGGTGACTGGGTGAGGTGTTTGTGTGGTATTCACGTGTCATGCGAGGTATGTGTGTACCCTGTTGTGTGTTCGGGGTAGGAGTGATGTGGCTGTGTGGCATATGTGTCACAGTTGTGTCTCTATGTGCAGTGTGTGTGTCGTGTCCTTGTAGTCGATGCGTAGAGGAGGGAGCATCTGTCTTCCGTATACGTGGCGTAGGTTTGGGGAGTGGGGTGTGTATGTGGAGGGTGTATGCGTGGTATACGAGCAGTGGTTTGTTTGGAAACTGTGTGCTGTATATGTGTTGAGTGTGGTAATACTGTGCGAGCGTGATAACTGTGGGTGTGTGGGGCATGTGTGATGTGTGTTGGATATGTCTGTGGCATATGCAAGGTGAGTGAGTGTGTGGTGAGCATGTGGTGTGTGTGATGTATGCACGGGTAGACGGTGTGTGTGTCACGCAGGTGTTGTGTGTCGTAGGAAGGTGGCCAATGCGGCGTGCCAGGTGTGTGGAATGTGCAGGGTGTGCGTGTATGTGTGTTACAAGTGTCTTGAGTGTATTGCACGGGTGGCCGTGTGTGGTGTGTTTTCCTTAAATGCTTTGGGTTTGTGTGTTGTGTGTTTGCGTAGTGTGGTATGTGTGATATATGTGTGGGTTTCCGTGTAAATTCGTGTCTTGTGTAGGTTGCACGTTAGTTGAAAGTGCACTTTGACAGAGTTGATTGAGTATATGGCACTTTCCACATAGTCCCCGCCTAGGTTTTCAACCACTTCTAACTCAGTGAAACAAGATGTTAGCAACACGATGGGTTTTCCCCCACAGTGTTATCCCACAGAGTTGAGTGTATGGCACGTTCGTCGTCGTTCCCAGCGGTTTTTCAAACGCTTCTAACAGGGAGAAACAAGACGCTAGTTGAAAGACGGTTTCCCCAAAGTGCCGCTTTGACAGAGCTGAACATACGGCACTTTCTCTCTGCACAGTCCCTGAATAATTTTTCAAACCCTTCTAACTTAGTGAAACTAGATGTTAGTTCAAAGGATGCTCTCCCACCGTGTTGGTTCCCAGAGATGAGTGTATGGCAGTGACCTTGGAGGCCCTGCATAGGTTCTCACAACTTCCAACTTGGTGAGACACGTTAGTTGAAAGATGCTTTCTCCACAGGAGTCTTTTGCGATGGCTGGTATATGTGACTTTCCACATCCTTCCCTGCATAGGTGGCCAAACCCTTCTCACGTAGTGAAACGACAGGCTAGTAGTTACAAGATATTTTCCCCACGGTGTTGTATCACAGGGTTTGAGTGTATACTCAAACAGGGCACTTACCCTGTAGGCCCCGCGTAGGTTTTCAAACAGTTCTCACTGAGCGAAACCACATATTAGGTGAAAGCTGGTCTCGCTACAGGGTTGTTTCGCAGGATTGGGTATACGGCCCTTTCCGCATGGGCCCGCCTAAGTTTTTCAAACACTTCTAACTTAGAGAAACCAGATGCGAGTTGAAAGATGGTTTCTCCACAGTATGTGTCCTCTGAATCGAGAATTCCGAGGAACTCGAGAATTCCGTTGAAGGCGAATCTTCGTTCCCAGGAGTTTCTCGAACACTTCTAACATGGTGAAATAAGATGGTAGTGGAAAGATGGTTACCCCAAAAGCCGCTTGACAGAGTGGAGTGTATGACACTTTCCGCCTTAGCCCCCACAGGTTTGCCAACACTTCTTACTTAGTGAAACAAGATGTGAGTGGAAAGATGGTTTCCCGGCAGTGTTGTTTCACAGGGTTGAGGGTATGGCACTTTCCTTCTAGGCCCCACGTGGGTTTTCCAACACTTCCACGTTAGTGGAGCCAGAGGTGAGTGGAAAGATGGTTTCCGTAGGGTGCAGATTGACTGAGTTGTGTACATGACACTTCACTCTCCACACAGCCCCCTCCCCCCCCCCCATAGGTGTTCCAACACCTCCCACTTTGTGACACCAGATGTTAGGTGAAAGATGGTTTCTCCACAGGATTCTTTCACAGCGGCTGGTGTATGTCACTTTCCACATCGTTCCCCACATAGGTTTTCAAACTCTTCTAACCTAGCGATTGCTACAAGCTGTTAGTTGAATGTTGGTTTCCCCAGAGTGAAGTCTGACGGAGTACATGGAACTTGACACGTAGTCCCCGCGCAGGTTTTCAAGCCCTTGGAACTGAGTGAATCTAGGTGTCAGCTAAAAGATGGAGTCCTCAGAGTGTGCCTTCACGCGGGTGACTCTACGGCACCTACCTTGCAGGCCCCGTGCCGTTGTCAGACAGCTCTCTTTTAGTGCAGCAAGATATTAGGAGAAAGACCGTTTCGCCACACCGTGTTTCACATGATGGAGTGTAAGGGCACCTTTTTCTACGCAAGCCACCGTAGGTTCGCAAACACTTGGACCTGAGTGAAATGAGATGCTAGCTGAAAGATGGTTTCTCCACAGGGTGGAGGGTGACTTTCCGCGTCGTTCTCCGCATAGGATTTCAAACAATGCCAACCCGGTGATACAAGATGTTCCTGGAAAGATGGTTTCCCCAAATGTGCAGCTGCACAAAGGTGAGCGTATGGCACTTTCAATAGAGGCCTCCCATCACGGTTCCGCCTCTTCTCACGTAGGGAAAGGAGACGTTAGCTGAAAGGTGTTTCCTCGCCCCCGCCCCCGCCCCCCACGGTTTTGTTTCACACGGTCGAGGACAGAGCACTTGCCGTGTACGTCTGCATACGCTTTCAAACTCTTGCAACTTAGTCAAACAAGATGTCAGCTGAGAGATGGTGTCTCTGCAGGACTCTTTCAGAGTATCGAGTACGCGTCACTTTCCACATCGTGCCCCGCATAGGTTTTCAAACGCTTCTGACTTAGTGATGCAAGATGTCAGTTGAAGGGCGGTTTCCCCGAAGGGCAAACCTTTGACAGAGTTGAGGGGCACGCGCCGCATAAAGCCCCCACAGGCTTCACACGCTTCTTACCTGGTGAAACCCAATGTAGTTGAAAGACGGTTTCCCCAACAGTGTTGTTTCACAGCGCTGAGGGTCCAGGCCCCACATGGGATTGCAAACACTTCCAAGTTGGTGGAAGCAGAGGAGAGTGGAAAGCGTTTCTCCAAAGTGCAGTTTGCCCGAGTCGAGTATATGGCACCTTCCACTGAGGCCCCACGATAGGCGTTTGCTCAAACGCTGGTCTAACTTAGCGATGCAAGATGTTCCTTCCCAGAGCAGAGTTTGTGGCACTGACCTTACGTGTGGGCGCCGCATAGGTTTTCAAACAGTTCTCCCTCAGTGAGCCAAGATGTTAGTTGCAAGATGGCTTCTCCACAGGACTTTCTCACAATGCCGAGTAAATGTCACTTGCCCCTTCTTTGCCCGCAGAGGATCTCCGGCAAATCTAACCTAGTGACGCGGGATGTTATTTGAAAGGTGGTTTCCCCAAAGTGCCTCTTGACAGAGTCGCGTATATGGCACCTTCGTCATAGGCCCCGAATGCGTTTTCAGACACCTCTGCCCAGTGCAACGTGATGTCAGCCCACAGTATTCTCTCCCACTGTCGAGTATATGTCACTTTCCCCCTGGCTCCCCACAGAGGGTTTCAAACACTTCTACGTTAGTGATGCAAGCTGTTAGCCAGAAGATGGCTCCTGCAATGTGCAGTGTGACAGTGCTCTGTATATATATATATATATATATGTTTATGTATATATATGTGTATATAAGTATATATATGTATATGTATATATGTATATATACATACATACGGCACTTTGTGCTTAGGCCCCGACGGGTTTCTCAAGCACTTCCAACTTAATGAAACCACGTGGTAGTTGAAACGGTCTCCCTCCCCACAGTGTTTTGTTTCACAGAGTTGAGTATATGGCACTTTCGCTGTAGGCCCCGCGCGAACGGTTTGCAGCCACAGCTAACAAACATAGTGAGCGAGCGAAGTAAGCTGTTAGTTGAAGGACGGCTTCTCCGCCCTCCCCCCTCCCCACACACACACCCCAGGTGTTGTTTGACAGAGTGGGGTGTCTCATCCTTTCGGTGTGAGCTCCGCATAGCTTTTCAGACACGTCCAACAAGGGAACCCAGGTGCTCTTCGAAGGATGGTTTCACCCCGGTGTTGTTTTACAGAGTTGAGCACATGGCACTTTCTGCGTCGGAAGCCCCTCGTTTCTGAAACTCTTCTCAGTAAGGGAAACGAGAGGTGTGTTGAAAGGTGGCGTCTCCACGGTGTTGTTTCACAGAGTTGACGCTACGGCACTTTCGTCGCAGGTCCCGCATGGGTCTTGAAGCCCTTGTCACTTTGGGAAACGAGCTGTTATTGGAAAAGTGGTTTCCCCCCAGTGTCTCACAGAGTTGAGGGTAGGGCCCTTGCCGCGTAGACCCCCCCCCCCAACAGTTTCCAAACACTCTTAAGTTAGTGAAACCAGGTGTTAGTTGAGTGCTCGTTTCAGCACACCATCGTTTCTCACGGTTGAGTAGACGGCACTCAACCGTTAGGCTTCTCGTAGGTTTTCAAACCCTTCTACCCTAGAGAAACCACATGGCAGTAGAAGGGCGGTTTCCCCACAGTGTTGTTTCCTAGAGTTGAGAGCGCACGGTCCAGTGCGCTAGGCGCCTGCGAGCCTTTTGAAACACCTGTGGCTTAGTGCAACCAGATGCTAAGAGACAGATTGTGTCCGCACAGCGTCGTCTCACAGGGTTCAGTATATGGCACTCTCGTTGTAGGCCCCGCAACGTTTGGAGCCACGTCTACCTTAGCGAAGTGAGATGTCAGTGGAACGACGGCTTTCACCAAGTGTTATTTGCCAGAGCGCAGCGTGAGATACTTTCGGGCTAGGCTCCGCGTGGCTTTCCAAACACTTCTAACGAGGGAACCCAGATGCTGTTTGAAGGAGGGTTTCACCTCAGTGTTGTTTTACAGAGTTGCGCACAGGGCCCTCTCTGCGTAGTACCCACGTAGGTTTTCGAACCCTTCTCACTAAGCGAAACGAGCGGTTAGGTGAAACGTGGAGACCCACAGTGTTGTCTCACAGAGTTGAGTGTACGGCATTTTCCGCATAGGCCCTGCATAGGTTGTCAAACACTTCTCGCTTTGTGAAACGAGATGGGATTGGAAAGATGGTTTCCCCCGCAGCGTCTCAGAGAGTTGAGTATACGGCAGGTTCGTCGTAGTCTCCGGATGCTTTCTCAAACACTTCCAACTTAGTGAAACCCCGTGGTACTTGGAAGACGCTTTCCCCACAAGGTTGTGTCACAGAGTTGAGTGTACGTCACTTTCTACGTAAGCCTCCATAGGCTTTCAAACACGTCTGCCTTAGTGAACTGAGATGTTAGTTGAAAGGTGTTTTCCCCACCGTGTTGTTCCCCATAGCCGAGTATATGGCACTCAACGTCCACGTCCGCATACGTTTTCAAACTCTTCTAACTTAGGCAAACAAGGTGTTAGTTGAAAGATGGTTTCTCCACGGTATGTTTTCACAGAGTCGAGGACATGGCACTTTCCTCATGGTTCCTAGCAACGTTTTTCACGTACGTCTCACATGGTGAAACAAGATATTAGTTGGAAGATGGTTTCCCTAAAAACTGACAGTGGAGCAGATGGCACTTTCCGCCTCAGCACCCCCCCCCCCGCAAGTTTCGAAACACTCCTACAAAATGAACCCAGATGTTATTTGAAGGACGGTTTCACCACAGTCGTGTTGCGCAGAGTTGAGCACATTTCTTTGTAGCACTGGCATAGGTTTTCAACCACTTCGAAGTGAAGAGCAGTTAGCTGCAACATGGATTCACCACAGTGTTGTGTCACCGAGTTGAGTGCATGGTCTACGCGCCTAGGTCCCGTGTGTCTTCTCAGACACTTACTTGTAACCTAGTGAAACCAGAGGCTAGGAGAAAGACTCTTTCCCCCCACAGTGCTGTTTCACAGAGTTGAGTATATGGCACTCTCGGACTAGGCCCCACATGGTTTGCATCTACATCTAACATAGTGAATTAAAATGTGAGTTGGAGGACGGCTTCCCCAGGTGTTGTTTGACAGAGTGGAGTGTATGATTCTTGCGGTGTAGGCTCTGCATAAGTTTTCAAACACTTCTAACAGGGGAGCCCAGGCGGTATTTGAAAGGGTGGTCTCCGCACCGTGTTGTTTTACAGAGTTGGGCACATGGCACTTTCTACGTAGAACCGCATACGGTTCTCAAACACTTCTAAGTGAAACGAGAGGTTAGTTGAAAGGTGGAGTCCCCACAGTGTTGTTTCACAGAGTGGACCCGGTGGCCCCTTCGGCGCAGGCCCTACATGGGTTTTCAAACGCTTGTAACTTTGTGAAATGAGATGTTAGTTGAAAGATGGTTTCTCCACCGTGTCTCACAGAGTTGAGTTTGTGGCGCTTTCGGTGTCATCCCCGCGTGGTTTTCAAACACTTCTAACTTACTGAAACAACATGTTAGTTGGAAGAGGGTTTCCCCGACTGTGTTGCGTCTCGGAGTTGAAAATATGGCGCTTTCCTCGTAGACCCTGGATAGTTTTCAAACAGGCTCGAAGCAGGGAAACCAGATGTTAGTTGAAAGATCGTTTTGCCACACCATTGTCTCTCACAGTCGAGTCCATGCCACTTAACCGTTAGGCTTCCCATGGGTTTTCAAAGACTTCTACCTTAGGGAAACCAGATGGTAGTTGAACGCAGTTGCACTACGCGCAGTGAGAAGGTAATTGAAAGGTCGTTTCACCCCAGTGTTGTTTGATTGAGTGGCGCGTATGGCGCTAGCCACATGGGCCCCGCATGTGTTTTCAAAAAGACTTGTAAGCGTGAAACCAGAGAGTAGTTGAACGATCCTTTCACCACGCTGGTACTCACACAGTTGAGTATAGGGCACCTTGCGATTAGGCAATCCTATGAGGGCATAGGATTGCCACACACTGCTCCCTTAGAGAAACCAGCTGGTAGTTGAAGACCGTTTTCCCACAGCGTTGCTTCACAGAGTTGAGTATATGGCACGGTCTTCATAGGCCCCTCAGGGGTTTCAAACACTTGTAACTTAGTGGTCCAGTTTTTAGTTAAAAGTCAGTTTCTCCCGTGTTATTTCACAGAGTTGAGCGTACGGTGGGTGCTATGCACCTAAGCCCCCTCCCCCCGTCTTTTCAAACCCTTGTAACGTCGCGAATCCAGATGCTCGGAGAAAGACTGTGTCACCATAGTGTCTGTGCTCGGAGTTGAGCGTATGGCACTTTCGTTGTGGGCCCCGCATGGTTTTCAAACACATCGACCTTAGGGAAATAAGATGTGAGTTGGAGGACGGCTTCCTCCAAGTGTTGTCTGACACAGCGCAATGTAAGATACGCTCGGTGTAGCCGCCGCATGGCATTTCAAACACGTCTGACAAGGGAACCCAGGTGATATGTGGGGGATGGTATCACCACGCTGTTGTTTTACAGAGTTGAGCATATGGCACTCTGCGTAGTCCCTGCATAGGTCTTCAAACACTTGGAACTTAGCGCACCAAGCTGTTAGTTGAAAGAGGGTTTCTCCACAGGATCCTCTACAGTGTCCTGTACATGTCACTCTCCACGTCGTTCCCCACATAGACCTTCACAGACTTCTACGCGACACGACACGTTTCATTGACAGGCTATTTCCACAAAGTGCATTTTGACAGAGTTGAGGATGTGGCGCTTTCACCATAAGCCCTGCATTGATTTTCCAACACGTCGAACCTAGCGAAACAAGATGGTAGTTGAACGATTGTTTTCATTGCACTGCTGCTTCACGGAATCGAGTGGATGGCACTTTCATGTATCCCAAGCACAGGTTTCCAAACACTTGAACCTCAGTGAAACCAGATGTTAGTCGAACAGTGGTCTCCTCACAGAGTTGTGTGTATGGGCACCTTGCGCAGGCCACTCAAGTGTTTCTAAACACTTCAGACTCTGTGAAACCAGGTATTAGTTGAAAGACGGTTGCCCCACAGTGTTGTTTCACGGGGAGATGGGTATTTAGCACCTTCCGCTTAGGCCCCTCATAGGTTTTCAAACACTTCCACCTTAGCGTAAGGGGCTGTTACTTGAACGGTGGTTTCCCCCGCAACGTATCAGACAGGTGCGTATGTGGCACTTTTGACGTCGCCCCCCCGCATGGGTGTTCAAGCACACTAAGTTAGCGAAACCAGATGTCAACTGATAGAGGTTTGCACCACACAAACGTTTCACAGGGTTGAGTACCGGGCACTTGGGCTGGAGTCCCCGCATGAGCTTCTAGCCACTTCTAGTGTCGTGAAACAAGACATTAGTTGAAAGATGCGTTGTTTGCCAGAGTTGACTACGTGGCACTTTTATGCATAGGTTTTGGAACACGCCTGGCAACGTGAAACCGTTAAGTTAGTTGAAAGACGGTTTCCCCACAGCAGTTTTTAGAGTCGAGTATATGTCACTTTCCCCATAGTCCCCAGTGTATGTTCTAAAGCAGTCCTGACAGTGGAACAAGTTGTTAATGGAAAGATTGTTCTCCCACGATATTGTTTCACAGAGTGGAGTGTATGGCACCTTCCCCTAGGTGCCTCATAGGTTTTTAAGCTTTCCTAAATTTCTGAAATCAGACGGTAGTTGAAAGAGGTTTTCACCCCAGTGTTGTCTCAGAGAGTTGAGTATACGGCACTTTCCTCATAGACCCGGCACAGGGTTTCAAGTACTTCTGTTAGCGAAACAAGATATTAGTTGAAAGACCGTTTCTCCATAATACCCTTTCGCACAATCAAGTGTATGCCACTTTCATCGTAATTCCCCGAAAATGTTGACAGAAACTTCTAACGGTGGAACAAGATGTTAGTTGAAGGATGGTTTCACCACACTGTTGTTTCACGGAGCGGAGTGATGGCGCTTTCCGTATGGTTGCCCGCGTGGGTTTTCTAACACTTACAAAGTAGTGACATCAAATGGTAGTCGAAAGATGGTTTCACCACAGTGTTGTCTCACAGAGTGGAGGATATGGCGCTTCTCTCACAGTTGCTCGCGTACGTTTTCCATCCCGTCCAAATTAGTGAAACGGAATGTTTCTTGAAAGAGGGTTCCCCAAAGTGTTGTTGTTTCCCATATTTGAGTATAAGGCACTTTCCCTGTAGGTGTCGCATAGGTGGTTTTCAAACTCTTCCAGCCTTGTGCAACAAGAGGTTAGTTAGTTGACTGAGGGTTTGAGCAGACTCTTGTGCAGAGTTGAGTGTATGGCACTTTCCGCATGGGCTCCGCATAGGTTTCAAAGATGTTTTTAATCGTAGGGATACCAGATGTCAGTCGAAAGACGTTTCATACCGTCGTGCATACGGCAGTTTCGGTGTTGGCCCCGCATGGGTCTTCAAACACGTCTACCTTGGTGAAACCCGACGTTAGTGGATAGATGGTTTCACCACACGGTTGTTTCCCAGGGTTGGGTGCATGGCACATTCGGTGTAGGCCCCACATGGGTCTTCAAACTAAGAGGGGTCTAATGTACTGAAACAGGAGGCGGGTTGAAAGACGGTTTCCGCACAGTGTTATTTGCCAGACTCGAGTATATGACACTTTATTCGTAGGCCCCACATAGGTTGTCGGATACCTCCAACAGAGTGAGACCCGATGGTAGTTGAAGGATGGTTTCTCCACGGTAAGATTTCAGCGTGGAGTGCATCTCGTTTTCCTCATAGGTTTTCAAACACTTCTCAGCGAAGCAAGATGCTAGTTGGTAAACGGCTTATTTATGAAACGTGTCACGTACCTAACGCGGTGTAAGATCACTGCGCGGAAACTTCTTTCAACTAACAACTTGTTCCGCAAAGTTAGAAGTGTGGGCATCCTAGGCATAGAAGTAACAAGGAAAGTGCACTTCGCTCACTTTGTCAACAGGATCGTTGTAGACAAACCACTTTTCAAATAACATCTGGTTTAACTAAGTGGGAAGTGTTTGCAAACGCTTGCGGGGCCGCAAAGACACTGCCCTGTACTCAGCGCTGTGACACACCAGTGTGGTGATGCCTTAGGCCAACTAACGTGTGCTTTTCAAGTGTTTGAAAACCCATGTGGGGACGAAACGGAAAGCGCCATAGGCTGAAGTGTATGAAACACTGTGGGGGAAACCACCTTCCAACTAAAATCCTGTTTCAGTATGTTGGAAGCGTTTGCAAACCTCTGCGGGGCTTAGGCGGAAATGCCTCCACGCAGCTCTGTGAAACAACCACGGGGAAAGAGTCTTTCACCTAACATGAGGTTTCGCTAAGTGAGAACTCTTTGAACACCTATGCGGGGCCTACAGGGTAAGGGACCACAGAGTCACCTCCGTGAAACAACACCGTGGGGGAAACCGACTTTCAAGTAACATCTATCTATCTGATTTCCCAGAGTGAGAAGTGTTTGAAAACCCATGCAGGGCCTGGGCGGAGAGGGCCCGTACGCTCAACTCCGTGACAAAACACTGTGGGGTATCCAGCTTGCGACTTACCTCTTGTTTCGCCAAGTAGAATAGGAAAGCCTAGGTGGGTCCTACGGGGAAAGTGCCACGCACTCAACTCTGTGAAACAGAAACGTGTGAGGGAAACATCTTTCCACTCTCATCTTGTTTCACCAAGTTAACAATGTTTCAAAGCAACTGCAGCCACCCACAGCGAGTGTGCCTTATACTCAATACCATGAAACACTCTAGGGAAATCTTTCTCCCATCGTCTTATTCATTAAGTTTGAAGCGTTTGGACACCTATGCGGAGCCTAGGTGGAAAGTTCTATGTACTCAACTCTACCAGGCCGCACTTGAGGGAAACTATCTTTCAACTAACATCTTGTTTCACTTAAGTCACAAGTGTTTGAGGAAACACTGCAGGCCCCTACCCCGACCAGTGCCTTGTACCTAACTTTAGGAAGTACCGTGGGGATACCATCATCCAACTAACGGCTACGTTTCACCATGTGAGAAACGTTAGCCAATACGTGCGGGGCCTACACGGAAAGTGCCTTATACTCACCTCTGGAAAAAAGAGTGACACACCGGGTTTCGCTACGTTAAAATTGCTTGAAAACTAGGCGGGACCTAGAGGTGCCCTGGGCACCGTCACGGCCGAGAGACAATCTCCCAACATCTGGTTTCGCTCGGTGACAAGTGTTTAAAACACATGCGGGGCCTATGTGGAGAGTACCCAACACTCAACTCCGTGAAACAACACTGTGGGGAAACCACCGTTCAACCTCTATGTGGTTCCTTTGAGGTAGAAGTGTTTGAAAGCCTATGAGAGGCCAACTGGTTAAGTGCCATACCTACGCTCAACGGTGAACAACGACGCTGTGCTAAAACAATAGTTCAACTAACATCCGGTTACACGCATTTAAAATAAGTGTTTGAAAACTATTCAGGGTCTGTGAGGAGAGTGCCCTATGCTCAACTCTGTGACAGAACGCAGTGGGGACACCATCTTCCGACTAACCTGTGTCAGTTTGAAAACCATGAGGAGCTACACCCGAAAGGGACTTACTCTATGAGACGCCCTAGGGAAACCGTCTTTGAAGTAACTTCTCGTTTCACAAACTTACCAGTGTTTGAAAACCCGTGCATGCAAGGCCTGCGCCGAAAGTGCCTATCGTCAACTCTGTGAAACAACACTGTGGGCCTCCACGTTTCAACCAGCCTCTCGTTTCACTTAGTGAGAAGGGTTTGAAAACCTACGCGCGTTCTACGCAACGAGTGCCATATGCTCAACTCTGTAAAGCAACACTGGTGAAACCATCCTTCAAATAGCATCATGGTTCACTGTTAGAAGTGTTTTGAAAACCTATGCGGAGCCTACCCCGAGACTATCTTACACTGCACTCTGGCAAAGACTTTGGGGAAGCCGTCCTTCAACTGGCATCTTACTTCACTATGTCGCATGTGGTTGCAAACCATGCGGCGCCTACAGCCAAAGTGCCATCCATATACTCGACTCTGTGAAACAACACTGTGGGGAAACGGGTTCCACTAACACCTGGTTTCACTACGTTAGAAGTGTGTGAGAAACCCGGCGGGCCCTCTGTCAAACTGCACGTTGCAGGAGCCATCTTTTAGCTAACTAATCTTACATCTCTAAATGGATGGATGGCACGCATGTTATATATATTGTTTGTGTCTGTGTATGTTATTTGTGTGGTGAATGTGGTGTGTATATGGTGTGTCAGTGCTTTGTGGGTGCGGTATGTGTCCTTCTGTGTTGTCCTCAAGTGTCATAGATGTGTTGTGATTGTACTATATCAGCTATGTATGCGCCGCATAGAACGTATGTGCGTGTATGGTCTTTCTATGGCATGTGTGTTTTGTATGTGGTGCACGTGTGGTTTTGCGGTGTGGCATACGGGTGGAGTTTGGGCAGTAAAAGTGTGGTGTGTGTGGCGTGCGTGGTGTCCGTATTCCATAGATGAATGGATTCTCATGGGGTGTGTGTTGTAGATGTGGTGTCTGTGTAGTGTAAGTGCGTTGTGTGCGGTATACGTTTGGCACGTATGTGGGGTATATACGGAGTGTGTTTGTGTGCCATACGTGTGTACGGTGTGTATATGTGTGGTACGTGTATTAGGTGTGGTAAGTAGTGTGTGGAAGATGTCTGTGTGATGTGTGTGGTGACTGGGTGAGGTGTTTGTGTGGTATTCACGTGTCATGCGAGGTATGTGTGTACCCTGTTGTGTGTTCGGGGTAGGAGTGATGTGGCTGTGTGGCATATGTGTCACAGTTGTGTCTCTATGTGCAGTGTGTGTGTCGTGTCCTTGTAGTCGATGCGTAGAGGAGGGAGCATCTGTCTTCCGTATACGTGGCGTAGGTTTGGGGAGTGGGGTGTGTATGTGGAGGGTGTATGCGTGGTATACGAGCAGTGGTTTGTTTGGAAACTGTGTGCTGTATATGTGTTGAGTGTGGTAATACTGTGCGAGCGTGATAACTGTGGGTGTGTGGGGCATGTGTGATGTGTGTTGGATATGTCTGTGGCATATGCAAGGTGAGTGAGTGTGTGGTGAGCATGTGGTGTGTGTGATGTATGCACGGGTAGACGGTGTGTGTGTCACGCAGGTGTTGTGTGTCGTAGGAAGGTGGCCAATGCGGCGTGCCAGGTGTGTGGAATGTGCAGGGTGTGCGTGTATGTGTGTTACAAGTGTCTTGAGTGTATTGCACGGGTGGCCGTGTGTGGTGTGTTTTCCTTAAATGCTTTGGGTTTGTGTGTTGTGTGTTTGCGTAGTGTGGTATGTGTGATATATGTGTGGGTTTCCGTGTAAATTCGTGTCTTGTGTAGGTTGCACGTTAGTTGAAAGTGCACTTTGACAGAGTTGATTGAGTATATGGCACTTTCCACATAGTCCCCGCCTAGGTTTTCAACCACTTCTAACTCAGTGAAACAAGATGTTAGCAACACGATGGGTTTTCCCCCACAGTGTTATCCCACAGAGTTGAGTGTATGGCACGTTCGTCGTCGTTCCCAGCGGTTTTTCAAACGCTTCTAACAGGGAGAAACAAGACGCTAGTTGAAAGACGGTTTCCCCAAAGTGCCGCTTTGACAGAGCTGAACATACGGCACTTTCTCTCTGCACAGTCCCTGAATAATTTTTCAAACCCTTCTAACTTAGTGAAACTAGATGTTAGTTCAAAGGATGCTCTCCCACCGTGTTGGTTCCCAGAGATGAGTGTATGGCAGTGACCTTGGAGGCCCTGCATAGGTTCTCACAACTTCCAACTTGGTGAGACACGTTAGTTGAAAGATGCTTTCTCCACAGGAGTCTTTTGCGATGGCTGGTATATGTGACTTTCCACATCCTTCCCTGCATAGGTGGCCAAACCCTTCTCACGTAGTGAAACGACAGGCTAGTAGTTACAAGATATTTTCCCCACGGTGTTGTATCACAGGGTTTGAGTGTATACTCAAACAGGGCACTTACCCTGTAGGCCCCGCGTAGGTTTTCAAACAGTTCTCACTGAGCGAAACCACATATTAGGTGAAAGCTGGTCTCGCTACAGGGTTGTTTCGCAGGATTGGGTATACGGCCCTTTCCGCATGGGCCCGCCTAAGTTTTTCAAACACTTCTAACTTAGAGAAACCAGATGCGAGTTGAAAGATGGTTTCTCCACAGTATGTGTCCTCTGAATCGAGAATTCCGAGGAACTCGAGAATTCCGTTGAAGGCGAATCTTCGTTCCCAGGAGTTTCTCGAACACTTCTAACATGGTGAAATAAGATGGTAGTGGAAAGATGGTTACCCCAAAAGCCGCTTGACAGAGTGGAGTGTATGACACTTTCCGCCTTAGCCCCCACAGGTTTGCCAACACTTCTTACTTAGTGAAACAAGATGTGAGTGGAAAGATGGTTTCCCGGCAGTGTTGTTTCACAGGGTTGAGGGTATGGCACTTTCCTTCTAGGCCCCACGTGGGTTTTCCAACACTTCCACGTTAGTGGAGCCAGAGGTGAGTGGAAAGATGGTTTCCGTAGGGTGCAGATTGACTGAGTTGTGTACATGACACTTCACTCTCCACACAGCCCCCTCCCCCCCCCCATAGGTGTTCCAACACCTCCCACTTTGTGACACCAGATGTTAGGTGAAAGATGGTTTCTCCACAGGATTCTTTCACAGCGGCTGGTGTATGTCACTTTCCACATCGTTCCCCACATAGGTTTTCAAACTCTTCTAACCTAGCGATTGCTACAAGCTGTTAGTTGAATGTTGGTTTCCCCAGAGTGAAGTCTGACGGAGTACATGGAACTTGACGCGTAGTCCCCGCGCAGGTTTTCAAGCCCTTGGAACTGAGTGAATCTAGGTGTCAGCTAAAAGATGGAGTCCTCAGAGTGTGCCTTCACGCGGGTGACTCTACGGCACCTACCTTGCAGGCCCCGTGCCGTTGTCAGACAGCTCTCTTTTAGTGCAGCAAGATATTAGGAGAAAGACCGTTTCGCCACACCGTGTTTCACATGATGGAGTGTAAGGGCACCTTTTTCTACGCAAGCCACCGTAGGTTCGCAAACACTTGGACCTGAGTGAAATGAGATGCTAGCTGAAAGATGGTTTCTCCACAGGGTGGAGGGTGACTTTCCGCGTCGTTCTCCGCATAGGATTTCAAACAATGCCAACCCGGTGATACAAGATGTTCCTGGAAAGATGGTTTCCCCAAATGTGCAGCTGCACAAAGGTGAGCGTATGGCACTTTCAATAGAGGCCTCCCATCACGGTTCCGCCTCTTCTCACGTAGGGAAAGGAGACGTTAGCTGAAAGGTGTTTCCTCGCCCCCGCCCCCGCCCCCCACGGTTTTGTTTCACACGGTCGAGGACAGAGCACTTGCCGTGTACGTCTGCATACGCTTTCAAACTCTTGCAACTTAGTCAAACAAGATGTCAGCTGAGAGATGGTGTCTCTGCAGGACTCTTTCAGAGTATCGAGTACGCGTCACTTTCCACATCGTGCCCCGCATAGGTTTTCAAACGCTTCTGACTTAGTGATGCAAGATGTCAGTTGAAGGGCGGTTTCCCCGAAGGGCAAACCTTTGACAGAGTTGAGGGGCACGCGCCGCATAAAGCCCCCACAGGCTTCACACGCTTCTTACCTGGTGAAACCCAATGTAGTTGAAAGACGGTTTCCCCAACAGTGTTGTTTCACAGCGCTGAGGGTCCAGGCCCCACATGGGATTGCAAACACTTCCAAGTTGGTGGAAGCAGAGGAGAGTGGAAAGCGTTTCTCCAAAGTGCAGTTTGCCCGAGTCGAGTATATGGCACCTTCCACTGAGGCCCCACGATAGGCGTTTGCTCAAACGCTGGTCTAACTTAGCGATGCAAGATGTTCCTTCCCAGAGCAGAGTTTGTGGCACTGACCTTACGTGTGGGCGCCGCATAGGTTTTCAAACAGTTCTCCCTCAGTGAGCCAAGATGTTAGTTGCAAGATGGCTTCTCCACAGGACTTTCTCACAATGCCGAGTAAATGTCACTTGCCCCTTCTTTGCCCGCAGAGGATCTCCGGCAAATCTAACCTAGTGACGCGGGATGTTATTTGAAAGGTGGTTTCCCCAAAGTGCCTCTTGACAGAGTCGCGTATATGGCACCTTCGTCATAGGCCCCGAATGCGTTTTCAGACACCTCTGCCCAGTGCAACGTGATGTCAGCCCACAGTATTCTCTCCCACTGTCGAGTATATGTCACTTTCCCCCTGGCTCCCCACAGAGGGTTTCAAACACTTCTACGTTAGTGATGCAAGCTGTTAGCCAGAAGATGGCTCCTGCAATGTGCAGTGTGACAGTGCTCTGTATATATATATATATATATATGTTTATGTATATATATGTGTATATAAGTATATATATGTATATGTATATATGTATATATACATACATACGGCACTTTGTGCTTAGGCCCCGACGGGTTTCTCAAGCACTTCCAACTTAATGAAACCACGTGGTAGTTGAAACGGTCTCCCTCCCCACAGTGTTGTTTCACAGAGTTGAGTATATGGCACTTTCGCTGTAGGCCCCGCGCGAACGGTTTGCAGCCACAGCTAACAAACATAGTGAGCGAGCGAAGTAAGCTGTTAGTTGAAGGACGGCTTCTCCGCCCTCCCCCCTCCCCACACACACACCCCAGGTGTTGTTTGACAGAGTGGGGTGTCTCATCCTTTCGGTGTGAGCTCCGCATAGCTTTTCAGACACGTCCAACAAGGGAACCCAGGTGCTCTTCGAAGGATGGTTTCACCCCGGTGTTGTTTTACAGAGTTGAGCACATGGCACTTTCTGCGTCGGAAGCCCCTCGTTTCTGAAACTCTTCTCAGTAAGGGAAACGAGAGGTGTGTTGAAAGGTGGCGTCTCCACGGTGTTGTTTCACAGAGTTGACGCTACGGCACTTTCGTCGCAGGTCCCGCATGGGTCTTGAAGCCCTTGTCACTTTGGGAAACGAGCTGTTATTGGAAAAGTGGTTTCCCCCCAGTGTCTCACAGAGTTGAGGGTAGGGCCCTTGCCGCGTAGACCCCCCCCCCCCAACAGTTTCCAAACACTCTTAAGTTAGTGAAACCAGGTGTTAGTTGAGTGCTCGTTTCAGCACACCATCGTTTCTCACGGTTGAGTAGACGGCACTCAACCGTTAGGCTTCTCGTAGGTTTTCAAACCCTTCTACCCTAGAGAAACCACATGGCAGTAGAAGGGCGGTTTCCCCACAGTGTTGTTTCCTAGAGTTGAGAGCGCACGGTCCCGTGCGCTAGGCGCCTGCGAGCCTTTTGAAACACCTGTGGCTTAGTGCAACCAGATGCTAAGAGACAGATTGTGTCCGCACAGCGTCGTCTCACAGGGTTCAGTATATGGCACTCTCGTTGTAGGCCCCGCAACGTTTGGAGCCACGTCTACCTTAGCGAAGTGAGATGTCAGTGGAACGACGGCTTTCACCAAGTGTTATTTGCCAGAGCGCAGCGTGAGATACTTTCGGGCTAGGCTCCGCGTGGCTTTCCAAACACTTCTAACGAGGGAACCCAGATGCTGTTTGAAGGAGGGTTTCACCTCAGTGTTGTTTTACAGAGTTGCGCACAGGGCCCTCTCTGCGTAGTACCCACGTAGGTTTTCGAACCCTTCTCACTAAGCGAAACGAGCGGTTAGGTGAAACGTGGAGACCCACAGTGTTGTCTCACAGAGTTGAGTGTACGGCATTTTCCGCATAGGCCCTGCATAGGTTGTCAAACACTTCTCGCTTTGTGAAACGAGATGGGATTGGAAAGATGGTTTCCCCCGCAGCGTCTCAGAGAGTTGAGTATACGGCAGGTTCGTCGTAGTCTCCGGATGCTTTCTCAAACACTTCCAACTTAGTGAAACCCCGTGGTACTTGGAAGACGCTTTCCCCACAAGGTTGTGTCACAGAGTTGAGTGTACGTCACTTTCTACGTAAGCCTCCATAGGCTTTCAAACACGTCTGCCTTAGTGAACTGAGATGTTAGTTGAAAGGTGTTTTCCCCACCGTGTTGTTCCCCATAGCCGAGTATATGGCACTCAACGTCCACGTCCGCATACGTTTTCAAACTCTTCTAACTTAGGCAAACAAGGTGTTAGTTGAAAGATGGTTTCTCCACGGTATGTTTTCACAGAGTCGAGGACATGGCACTTTCCTCATGGTTCCTAGCAACGTTTTTCACGTACGTCTCACATGGTGAAACAAGATATTAGTTGGAAGATGGTTTCCCTAAAAACTGACAGTGGAGCAGATGGCACTTTCCGCCTCAGCACCCCCCCCCCCCGCAAGTTTCGAAACACTCCTACAAAATGAACCCAGATGTTATTTGAAGGACGGTTTCACCACAGTCGTGTTGCGCAGAGTTGAGCACATTTCTTTGTAGCACTGGCATAGGTTTTCAACCACTTCGAAGTGAAGAGCAGTTAGCTGCAACATGGATTCACCACAGTGTTGTGTCACCGAGTTGAGTGCATGGTCTACGCGCCTAGGTCCCGTGTGTCTTCTCAGACACTTACTTGTAACCTAGTGAAACCAGAGGCTAGGAGAAAGACTCTTTCCCCCCACAGTGCTGTTTCACAGAGTTGAGTATATGGCACTCTCGGACTAGGCCCCACATGGTTTGCATCTACATCTAACATAGTGAATTAAAATGTGAGTTGGAGGACGGCTTCCCCAGGTGTTGTTTGACAGAGTGGAGTGTATGATTCTTGCGGTGTAGGCTCTGCATAAGTTTTCAAACACTTCTAACAGGGGAGCCCAGGCGGTATTTGAAAGGGTGGTCTCCGCACCGTGTTGTTTTACAGAGTTGGGCACATGGCACTTTCTACGTAGAACCGCATACGGTTCTCAAACACTTCTAAGTGAAACGAGAGGTTAGTTGAAAGGTGGAGTCCCCACAGTGTTGTTTCACAGAGTGGACCCGGTGGCCCCTTCGGCGCAGGCCCTACATGGGTTTTCAAACGCTTGTAACTTTGTGAAATGAGATGTTAGTTGAAAGATGGTTTCTCCACCGTGTCTCACAGAGTTGAGTTTGTGGCGCTTTCGGTGTCATCCCCGCGTGGTTTTCAAACACTTCTAACTTACTGAAACAACATGTTAGTTGGAAGAGGGTTTCCCCGACTGTGTTGCGTCTCGGAGTTGAAAATATGGCGCTTTCCTCGTAGACCCTGGATAGTTTTCAAACAGGCTCGAAGCAGGGAAACCAGATGTTAGTTGAAAGATCGTTTTGCCACACCATTGTCTCTCACAGTCGAGTCCATGCCACTTAACCGTTAGGCTTCCCATGGGTTTTCAAAGACTTCTACCTTAGGGAAACCAGATGGTAGTTGAACGCAGTTGCACTACGCGCAGTGAGAAGGTAATTGAAAGGTCGTTTCACCCCAGTGTTGTTTGATTGAGTGGCGCGTATGGCGCTAGCCACATGGGCCCCGCATGTGTTTTCAAAAAGACTTGTAAGCGTGAAACCAGAGAGTAGTTGAACGATCCTTTCACCACGCTGGTACTCACACAGTTGAGTATAGGGCACCTTGCGATTAGGCAATCCTATGAGGGCATAGGATTGCCACACACTGCTCCCTTAGAGAAACCAGCTGGTAGTTGAAGACCGTTTTCCCACAGCGTTGCTTCACAGAGTTGAGTATATGGCACGGTCTTCATAGGCCCCTCAGGGGTTTCAAACACTTGTAACTTAGTGGTCCAGTTTTTAGTTAAAAGTCAGTTTCTCCCGTGTTGTTTCACAGAGTTGAGCGTACGGTGGGTGCTATGCACCTAAGCCCCCTCCCCCCGTCTTTTCAAACCCTTGTAACGTCGCGAATCCAGATGCTCGGAGAAAGACTGTGTCACCATAGTGTCTGTGCTCGGAGTTGAGCGTATGGCACTTTCGTTGTGGGCCCCGCATGGTTTTCAAACACATCGACCTTAGGGAAATAAGATGTGAGTTGGAGGACGGCTTCCTCCAAGTGTTGTCTGACACAGCGCAATGTAAGATACGCTCGGTGTAGCCGCCGCATGGCATTTCAAACACGTCTGACAAGGGAACCCAGGTGATATGTGGGGGATGGTATCACCACGCTGTTGTTTTACAGAGTTGAGCATATGGCACTCTGCGTAGTCCCTGCATAGGTCTTCAAACACTTGGAACTTAGCGCACCAAGCTGTTAGTTGAAAGAGGGTTTCTCCACAGGATCCTCTACAGTGTCCTGTACATGTCACTCTCCACGTCGTTCCCCACATAGACCTTCACAGACTTCTACGCGACACGACACGTTTCATTGACAGGCTATTTCCACAAAGTGCATTTTGACAGAGTTGAGGATGTGGCGCTTTCACCATAAGCCCTGCATTGATTTTCCAACACGTCGAACCTAGCGAAACAAGATGGTAGTTGAACGATTGTTTTCATTGCACTGCTGCTTCACGGAATCGAGTGGATGGCACTTTCATGTATCCCAAGCACAGGTTTCCAAACACTTGAACCTCAGTGAAACCAGATGTTAGTCGAACAGTGGTCTCCTCACAGAGTTGTGTGTATGGGCACCTTGCGCAGGCCACTCAAGTGTTTCTAAACACTTCAGACTCTGTGAAACCAGGTATTAGTTGAAAGACGGTTGCCCCACAGTGTTGTTTCACGGGGAGATGGGTATTTAGCACCTTCCGCTTAGGCCCCTCATAGGTTTTCAAACACTTCCACCTTAGCGTAAGGGGCTGTTACTTGAACGGTGGTTTCCCCCGCAACGTATCAGACAGGTGCGTATGTGGCACTTTTGACGTCGCCCCCCCGCATGGGTGTTCAAGCACACTAAGTTAGCGAAACCAGATGTCAACTGATAGAGGTTTGCACCACACAAACGTTTCACAGGGTTGAGTACCGGGCACTTGGGCTGGAGTCCCCGCATGAGCTTCTAGCCACTTCTAGTGTCGTGAAACAAGACATTAGTTGAAAGATGCGTTGTTTGCCAGAGTTGACTACGTGGCACTTTTATGCATAGGTTTTGGAACACGCCTGGCAACGTGAAACCGTTAAGTTAGTTGAAAGACGGTTTCCCCACAGCAGTTTTTAGAGTCGAGTATATGTCACTTTCCCCATAGTCCCCAGTGTATGTTCTAAAGCAGTCCTGACAGTGGAACAAGTTGTTAATGGAAAGATTGTTCTCCCACGATATTGTTTCACAGAGTGGAGTGTATGGCACCTTCCCCTAGGTGCCTCATAGGTTTTTAAGCTTTCCTAAATTTCTGAAATCAGACGGTAGTTGAAAGAGGTTTTCACCCCAGTGTTGTCTCAGAGAGTTGAGTATACGGCACTTTCCTCATAGACCCGGCACAGGGTTTCAAGTACTTCTGTTAGCGAAACAAGATATTAGTTGAAAGACCGTTTCTCCATAATACCCTTTCGCACAATCAAGTGTATGCCACTTTCATCGTAATTCCCCGAAAATGTTGACAGAAACTTCTAACGGTGGAACAAGATGTTAGTTGAAGGATGGTTTCACCACACTGTTGTTTCACGGAGCGGAGTGATGGCGCTTTCCGTATGGTTGCCCGCGTGGGTTTTCTAACACTTACAAAGTAGTGACATCAAATGGTAGTCGAAAGATGGTTTCACCACAGTGTTGTCTCACAGAGTGGAGGATATGGCGCTTCTCTCACAGTTGCTCGCGTACGTTTTCCATCCCGTCCAAATTAGTGAAACGGAATGTTTCTTGAAAGAGGGTTCCCCAAAGTGTTGTTGTTTCCCATATTTGAGTATAAGGCACTTTCCCTGTAGGTGTCGCATAGGTGGTTTTCAAACTCTTCCAGCCTTGTGCAACAAGAGGTTAGTTAGTTGACTGAGGGTTTGAGCAGACTCTTGTGCAGAGTTGAGTGTATGGCACTTTCCGCATGGGCTCCGCATAGGTTTCAAAGATGTTTTTAATCGTAGGGATACCAGATGTCAGTCGAAAGACGTTTCATACCGTCGTGCATACGGCAGTTTCGGTGTTGGCCCCGCATGGGTCTTCAAACACGTCTACCTTGGTGAAACCCGACGTTAGTGGATAGATGGTTTCACCACACGGTTGTTTCCCAGGGTTGGGTGCATGGCACATTCGGTGTAGGCCCCACATGGGTCTTCAAACTAAGAGGGGTCTAATGTACTGAAACAGGAGGCGGGTTGAAAGACGGTTTCCGCACAGTGTTATTTGCCAGACTCGAGTATATGACACTTTATTCGTAGGCCCCACATAGGTTGTCGGATACCTCCAACAGAGTGAGACCCGATGGTAGTTGAAGGATGGTTTCTCCACGGTAAGATTTCAGCGTGGAGTGCATCTCGTTTTCCTCATAGGTTTTCAAACACTTCTCAGCGAAGCAAGATGCTAGTTGGTAAACGGCTTATTTATGAAACGTGTCACGTACCTAACGCGGTGTAAGATCACTGCGCGGAAACTTCTTTCAACTAACAACTTGTTCCGCAAAGTTAGAAGTGTGGGCATCCTAGGCATAGAAGTAACAAGGAAAGTGCACTTCGCTCACTTTGTCAACAGGATCGTTGTAGACAAACCACTTTTCAAATAACATCTGGTTTAACTAAGTGGGAAGTGTTTGCAAACGCTTGCGGGGCCGCAAAGACACTGCCCTGTACTCAGCGCTGTGACACACCAGTGTGGTGATGCCTTAGGCCAACTAACGTGTGCTTTTCAAGTGTTTGAAAACCCATGTGGGGACGAAACGGAAAGCGCCATAGGCTGAAGTGTATGAAACACTGTGGGGGAAACCACCTTCCAACTAAAATCCTGTTTCAGTATGTTGGAAGCGTTTGCAAACCTCTGCGGGGCTTAGGCGGAAATGCCTCCACGCAGCTCTGTGAAACAACCACGGGGAAAGAGTCTTTCACCTAACATGAGGTTTCGCTAAGTGAGAACTCTTTGAACACCTATGCGGGGCCTACAGGGTAAGGGACCACAGAGTCACCTCCGTGAAACAACACCGTGGGGGAAACCGACTTTCAAGTAACATCTATCTATCTGATTTCCCAGAGTGAGAAGTGTTTGAAAACCCATGCAGGGCCTGGGCGGAGAGGGCCCGTACGCTCAACTCCGTGACAAAACACTGTGGGGTATCCAGCTTGCGACTTACCTCTTGTTTCGCCAAGTAGAATAGGAAAGCCTAGGTGGGTCCTACGGGGAAAGTGCCACGCACTCAACTCTGTGAAACAGAAACGTGTGAGGGAAACATCTTTCCACTCTCATCTTGTTTCACCAAGTTAACAATGTTTCAAAGCAACTGCAGCCACCCACAGCGAGTGTGCCTTATACTCAATACCATGAAACACTCTAGGGAAATCTTTCTCCCATCGTCTTATTCATTAAGTTTGAAGCGTTTGGACACCTATGCGGAGCCTAGGTGGAAAGTTCTATGTACTCAACTCTACCAGGCCGCACTTGAGGGAAACTATCTTTCAACTAACATCTTGTTTCACTTAAGTCACAAGTGTTTGAGGAAACACTGCAGGCCCCTACCCCGACCAGTGCCTTGTACCTAACTTTAGGAAGTACCGTGGGGATACCATCATCCAACTAACGGCTACGTTTCACCATGTGAGAAACGTTAGCCAATACGTGCGGGGCCTACACGGAAAGTGCCTTATACTCACCTCTGGAAAAAAGAGTGACACACCGGGTTTCGCTACGTTAAAATTGCTTGAAAACTAGGCGGGACCTAGAGGTGCCCTGGGCACCGTCACGGCCGAGAGACAATCTCCCAACATCTGGTTTCGCTCGGTGACAAGTGTTTAAAACACATGCGGGGCCTATGTGGAGAGTACCCAACACTCAACTCCGTGAAACAACACTGTGGGGAAACCACCGTTCAACCTCTATGTGGTTCCTTTGAGGTAGAAGTGTTTGAAAGCCTATGAGAGGCCAACTGGTTAAGTGCCATACCTACGCTCAACGGTGAACAACGACGCTGTGCTAAAACAATAGTTCAACTAACATCCGGTTACACGCATTTAAAATAAGTGTTTGAAAACTATTCAGGGTCTGTGAGGAGAGTGCCCTATGCTCAACTCTGTGACAGAACGCAGTGGGGACACCATCTTCCGACTAACCTGTGTCAGTTTGAAAACCATGAGGAGCTACACCCGAAAGGGACTTACTCTATGAGACGCCCTAGGGAAACCGTCTTTGAAGTAACTTCTCGTTTCACAAACTTACCAGTGTTTGAAAACCCGTGCATGCAAGGCCTGCGCCGAAAGTGCCTATCGTCAACTCTGTGAAACAACACTGTGGGCCTCCACGTTTCAACCAGCCTCTCGTTTCACTTAGTGAGAAGGGTTTGAAAACCTACGCGCGTTCTACGCAACGAGTGCCATATGCTCAACTCTGTAAAGCAACACTGGTGAAACCATCCTTCAAATAGCATCATGGTTCACTGTTAGAAGTGTTTTGAAAACCTATGCGGAGCCTACCCCGAGACTATCTTACACTGCACTCTGGCAAAGACTTTGGGGAAGCCGTCCTTCAACTGGCATCTTACTTCACTATGTCGCATGTGGTTGCAAACCATGCGGCGCCTACAGCCAAAGTGCCATCCATATACTCGACTCTGTGAAACAACACTGTGGGGAAACGGGTTCCACTAACACCTGGTTTCACTACGTTAGAAGTGTGTGAGAAACCCGGCGGGCCCTCTGTCAAACTGCACGTTGCAGGAGCCATCTTTTAGCTAACTAATCTTACATCTCTAAATGGATGGATGGCACGCATGTTATATATATTGTTTGTGTCTGTGTATGTTATTTGTGTGGTGAATGTGGTGTGTATATGGTGTGTCAGTGCTTTGTGGGTGCGGTATGTGTCCTTCTGTGTTGTCCTCAAGTGTCATAGATGTGTTGTGATTGTACTATATCAGCTATGTATGCGCCGCATAGAACGTATGTGCGTGTATGGTCTTTCTATGGCATGTGTGTTTTGTATGTGGTGCACGTGTGGTTTTGCGGTGTGGCATACGGGTGGAGTTTGGGCAGTAAAAGTGTGGTGTGTGTGGCGTGCGTGGTGTCCGTATTCCATAGATGAATGGATTCTCATGGGGTGTGTGTTGTAGATGTGGTGTCTGTGTAGTGTAAGTGCGTTGTGTGCGGTATACGTTTGGCACGTATGTGGGGTATATACGGAGTGTGTTTGTGTGCCATACGTGTGTACGGTGTGTATATGTGTGGTACGTGTATTAGGTGTGGTAAGTAGTGTGTGGAAGATGTCTGTGTGATGTGTGTGGTGACTGGGTGAGGTGTTTGTGTGGTATTCACGTGTCATGCGAGGTATGTGTGTACCCTGTTGTGTGTTCGGGGTAGGAGTGATGTGGCTGTGTGGCATATGTGTCACAGTTGTGTCTCTATGTGCAGTGTGTGTGTCGTGTCCTTGTAGTCGATGCGTAGAGGAGGGAGCATCTGTCTTCCGTATACGTGGCGTAGGTTTGGGGAGTGGGGTGTGTATGTGGAGGGTGTATGCGTGGTATACGAGCAGTGGTTTGTTTGGAAACTGTGTGCTGTATATGTGTTGAGTGTGGTAATACTGTGCGAGCGTGATAACTGTGGGTGTGTGGGGCATGTGTGATGTGTGTTGGATATGTCTGTGGCATATGCAAGGTGAGTGAGTGTGTGGTGAGCATGTGGTGTGTGTGATGTATGCACGGGTAGACGGTGTGTGTGTCACGCAGGTGTTGTGTGTCGTAGGAAGGTGGCCAATGCGGCGTGCCAGGTGTGTGGAATGTGCAGGGTGTGCGTGTATGTGTGTTACAAGTGTCTTGAGTGTATTGCACGGGTGGCCGTGTGTGGTGTGTTTTCCTTAAATGCTTTGGGTTTGTGTGTTGTGTGTTTGCGTAGTGTGGTATGTGTGATATATGTGTGGGTTTCCGTGTAAATTCGTGTCTTGTGTAGGTTGCACGTTAGTTGAAAGTGCACTTTGACAGAGTTGATTGAGTATATGGCACTTTCCACATAGTCCCCGCCTAGGTTTTCAACCACTTCTAACTCAGTGAAACAAGATGTTAGCAACACGATGGGTTTTCCCCCACAGTGTTATCCCACAGAGTTGAGTGTATGGCACGTTCGTCGTCGTTCCCAGCGGTTTTTCAAACGCTTCTAACAGGGAGAAACAAGACGCTAGTTGAAAGACGGTTTCCCCAAAGTGCCGCTTTGACAGAGCTGAACATACGGCACTTTCTCTCTGCACAGTCCCTGAATAATTTTTCAAACCCTTCTAACTTAGTGAAACTAGATGTTAGTTCAAAGGATGCTCTCCCACCGTGTTGGTTCCCAGAGATGAGTGTATGGCAGTGACCTTGGAGGCCCTGCATAGGTTCTCACAACTTCCAACTTGGTGAGACACGTTAGTTGAAAGATGCTTTCTCCAC
>NW_028240144.1:0-65722 GCF_028749965.1 Puma concolor | reverse complement strand
AGGGTGGGAGGTAGATAAATGGAGAGAATCAGACAAGCCCAATGGCCAAGAACTGGATGGAGTCCACCCTAACTGTTACCGTGGCCATATCTGAAGTGTCCACAGCTGATGATGCTACATGCGGGGCCACCATTGTTCCGTGATGATATTGCAGTTGGTATATGATGCTAAGAATTAAAACAAGAAAACGTGGTAACTTAGTATACATTATAACGTGTCAACAAGAAGGCAAGGAAAACTCTTGGTTTGTACTTCTTTGGGAATTACTAATAGATATGAAAGTTACCGTGCCTCCTAGGAGGCAAGGTTCTTGCCAACAGAAATACAACGCTAATACAGGAGCACCTTCCAAGGGTTCATCTGAGAGTATACTGAATGGCCTGAGTATGTAATGTGATGTGATAAGACAGAACTGGTTTCTCCATGGCCCACAAGGATTAAATTCTAGAATTCCTATGAGTTTGCTTGATGCATTGATAAGCCAAGGAAACCTAGGAGGGGATTTGGTGAAGCCACATGCCCTAGACATATGACAGCTAATTTTTGACTTAAGAAGTGAACGAATGACCTCCAAAAGACATCAACAATTGTACCTCACAGATGTGCTGTGAGCTTGAAATACTCACACATGTGCTGCATTGAAGACGCTAAGTGGTAAAAACATTGGTAGTATTATATTAATGGCTGCTACCCTTTTTTCCAAAATTTTGCAGGAGGTCATAAAGAAATTGGCAGCTCTGCCATTCCATGCAGCCTGCTGCCGATGACATTGCTGCCTTAACGGAGCACAGCCTACAGCCTCTTTGTGAGTAAAACTCTCTTTGATTATGCCACTGGTGGCAGCCTTTCTGTGACAGCTGAACACGTCCCCAGTCGATACTACTTGCACTTACTCAATGCCATTCAAATACAATTTCAATTTTTGTTAGCACAGATAACATCAATAATGTCACTCTTATTGAAGGTGAAATTATTACCAACATCACTCAGCAGATGACGTTGGGGAAAAGATGCCAGAAAAGTTTCCTAAATGAAGAATTAGGAATTGGAGAATACCAGCGTTCTATCTCATAAGCATACCCTCGCAGAGTAAACTGTGGGACACTGGGTTCTCTCTGTTACCATATCACTTGAAGTTTAGGAGTGTTTTTCCTTATAAATGTTTGGAAAAGTCCATGGAAGAGAAGGGTTTCCTTAATCCAAGAGAGTAAAATGAAAGAAGGCTTTGGACCCACTAACTCCTACAATGAGAAGTAGGTCGAGACAACCATAAGGCTGTAGACACAGGCTACCTTTCATGAGAAGGGAAGAAGGACTTGGAGGTTGAAAGCCAGAACCCTGGAGGAGCTAGGGCCATGGAAAATCATTCCCCGGCCTTAAGACCCAATGAAAGGACTGCCTACCTGTACCAGCTGAACTTCAGAATTGCTATGGACCAGTGACTCATTCATGATAACTTCCTTCCTTACTTTTTAACAGCAACGTTTGTGTTTTGTTGGTTTGTTTGTTTTTTTCTGTGTGTGTGTGTGTGTATGTGTGTGTGTGTGTGTGTGTGTGTGTGTGTGTGTGTGTGTGTGTATGTGTGGGTGTGTGTTGTTGTGTGTATTCTGGTTATCACCATGCCCGTGTTGGTCGTATGCTGAATTCATAGGTCTTCATTCATAGGTCTTCAGATTGAAAGTGTAGTCGAGGACCAGTGCGCCCAAGGAGACTCATTCACACCTGGACCTAATTTAGATAAAAATATCCTGGTCTTTGAGCTGATGTTACAAGGGTTGGGTCTTTAAGAGGGAGGATACTTGGGGTAGGGTGAGGATATTTTTCATGCAGGATGAGAGTGAATAGTACGAGGCCAGCAGACAGGCTGTGGCAGTCTAAAATATGTTCATAAATTCTCTTTTAAGCCCTTCAAAAGGGGGACCTCCATTCCCTTTTCCTTAAGCATAGGCCAGATGTACTGAATGATTTTGAAAACTAGAAGAAGGTGGAAGTGATAGTGAGTTAAAAACACTCTAAAGAGCAGATATTGTAGTTCCAATGGTGTTGTGATTAGGGGAAAGTCGATGGAAGGGGCAACTGGCCATTAGACGCTAGGATTCTATGAGTGGAAGAGATGAACATAAGCGAAGAGAAACAAAAATTACATAAAATCAGGGAGGGGGCAAAACAGAAGAGACTCATACGTATGGAGAAGAAACTGAGGGTCACTGGAGGGATTGTGGGAGGGGGGATGGGCTAAATGGGTAAGGGGCACTGAGGAATCTACTCCTGAAATGATTGTTGCAATACATGCTAACTAAGTTGGAGGTATCTTTAAAAAAATAAAAATAAATCAATTTAAAAAGTAGCTACAATTCTACACCTATCAAAATTATGAATTAAATTTGAGAGTGGACTCAAGATATCTTCAGACGTGCAAAGACTCAGAACATTTGATTCAACTCATTCTTCATTAGGAAGTTATATGAACGTGTACTCCAACAAAACAAGGAGAGAAAAAATAAAGAGAAATTATTCTTAATAATAGGCAACACTAGCATAGTGTTTATTTTTGTGCCAGACACTATTATGGGTTATTTTCATATATTATTACATATGAACCACACAACAAACTTATAAAATATGTACAATTACCATTATTATCTTCGAGAGGAGGAAAGAGGGTTACAAAGAAACCACATAACTCATCCAACATCCAACTTACACAGTTGGTAAGTGGAACAAGTAAAATCTAACCCCAGGCCGTCAGGCTCAAGAGTCCAGGCTTTTAAATGCTCCCTAACTTCCCAGATTGCCATATTACCATGAAACCATGGAAACAAACTGGGAGCGGGGCAGAGGAAAATCACAGGAAGGAAGCTATGAAGCAGACCCACTGAGTCACCACCTACATGAGGCAGGAATAAAGAAAAGTCCAGTGAGAGACCGCTAAGAGGTTAGCAGGAAGATGTCATAAGTGGCATGATTTGAGAGTACTGAAAGAGTGCAATAAAACAAAGAAGTGTAATTAGAAATATAGGAGAACCAGAAAATATCCATAAGACGGTCTTAGTCTGAATGAGCCAAGTGAAACATGGCATGGTTTAAAGCACTGATGGAATACAAAGAGAAAGGATCCATTTCACCTTGATGCTAGAGATGTCCTCATTCAGCAGGTCCAAGGACTCCAGGAAAAGAGTAGTAATTCTAATGTTTGCATATTATTTAATAATCCCAATAATTTAAACCATTTATTAGTTTTCAAGTTATAGAATCAACCTTGAACCCTCTAAAGAGACTTGATTGCAGAGCATAACAGCAGTGTTAACCACAATGACAAAACAGAAGCCCAAAGCTGATGGGAGACAGAGAAAAAGTGCAGCAAGGTTAAGGAAGACCTTTATCTTACAATGCAAGGAATGAAAAATGATAGTACAGGTAAGGCAAATACATCTCTATTTTAAAATTACATCTTGTGGGGTACCTGAGTGGCTCGGTGAGTTCACAATCCAACACTTGATTTTGGCTCAGATGATGATCTCACAGTTCATAAGACTAAGATGAGCATTAGGTTCTGCACTGACACCTCAGAATTCTCTCTCTGTCCTTCTCCTGCTTGAACATACTCTCTCTCTCTCTCTCTCTCTCTCTCTCTCTCTCTCTCTCTCTCTCTCTCTCTCTCTCTCTCTCTCAAATAACATACATTCATACATACATACATGTATATAAACATAAAATTATATCGTGTGATGGTTAATTTCATGTTTTAAATGGGCTAAGCCACTGGGTACCCAGATATATGGCTAAACATTATTTTAGTGAGTCTGTGAGGACATTTCTTAGTACAATTAACATCTGTATATCAGTAGACTAAGCAAGACATATTGCCTTGCCAACCACTGGGTGTCCTCAACTAATCGATTGAAGACCTGAATACAACAAAAGGCAGAGTAAGAGAGAATTCACTGTGTCTATCTTACTGTCTTCAAGCTGCGATATTGGTCTCTTGACTTCAGGCTCGGACATGGAATGGAACATACATCATCAGCTCTCCTGATTCTTAGGTTTTGGGAGTCTGCCTGGAACTAAATTACTGGATCTCCTGGGTCTGCCCTTCTCAGCCTCCGTAATCCTTTGAACCAATTCCCATTGATACTGAGTCTCTGGAGAACTCTAACTAGTACCTATATAAAACTTCACCCGTTATGTCTTTTTGCCCTCACATCCAATTCCTGCACTTCTCCTACAGAATGTGTTTCCTGGTTCCTTGCCAACTGGCTTCCAGAGGGTTTGACCAATGGGTGCTTAATGGGACTAAGGGAGGAAGGTATAAGCCCAGAGGTTTTTCTCTCTCCCACTCCACTTCCTACCAGTGATTTTATCTCCTCCAAATTCTAGCTTCTTTCCAAGAGCCTCTTCTCCCATGTTCTCAGTTCCTGCTAGGTATGGTTCTGAATTTCTCTAGCTCTGCGGGTGGAAACAGCTTTCTGCTGATACTAATTCCTGATTGCTTCGCCATCCTTTGTTTGGCTTCTGGGATTTCCCATCACGTGTGTAACTGTTTAAAATACCTATAGTGACTCACCGGCTGGCTGGACCTGACTGAAACAGTATACAGATAGAAGTTCGGGAATATATCGGAAGGTGAGGAGAGAGACGACAGGTGGCTTAAGCGACCTATTCGTCAACGTCACATAGGAAGTCAGTAGACGGTGCTTAAAACTGACAAATCAATAATCAGCAGTATAGTATACTACTTATCTTCATGAAGATTCCTAACAAAAGAATATAAACCTGGAACAGTTAAAAGTGTTGCCTCAAATCATGGAGACAGTAAAGAGACCTGTGGTTGCCAGGGACTCAGGGGGGAAGGGAGAGATGAATAATCGATGAAGCACAGGGAATATTTATGGCAGTGAAACATCTTCTAAGACAGTGAAATGTTTTGAATCATGGCATTGTGCATTTGTCAAAACTCAGCAAACTGCACACCACAGTGAATGCTAAGCTAAACTTCGGACTTTAGTTAATAATAGTTTTCATATGGGCTCATCCATTGTAACAAATGCACTACACTGACACAAGAAGTTTACAATAGGGAAAACTATGTTTTGGGGGGTAGGAGGGAGAACAGGGGAACTCTGCACTTTCCAGTCTTTTTCTGTAAACCAGCTTTTTAAAAGCTGTTTTAGAAAATAAACTCCCTCCATGAAAGGGAGGCAGAGAGACAGAAGAGGAGGGAAGGAAAGAGGTAGAAAGGGAGCTACTTAAAAGTCATGGAGGAAACTTAAGTGCGGATTACTAAGTGAAGGGATCCAATACGAAAAAGCCATTTGCTTTACGTTTCCAACTATGATAACGTTTTGGAAAAACAAAACAAAAGAAAACGAAAGAATACAAAACAACGACAACGACGATGACGACAACAACAACAACGACAACAACAACAACACAAAACACCTTCGGAGACAGAAAAAAGACCAGTGGCTATTAGGGTTTGGGGGAGAGAGGAATTGGTAATAGGCGGAGCACAGGGCACTTTAGGGTGGTGTAACTATTCTGTATGATACTGCAATAGTAGATACATACCATTATACATTTCTCAAAACTTATGTATCTATATAACACAAATTAACCCTAAGTGTTAGTTAATGATAATGTGTCTAATGATAATGTGTCAGTCAAGAATGGCTCATCCACCAGTTATAATTAATGCATCCACATTAGTGCAAGGTACTATAGAAACTACTGGGGGTGAGGAACCTGTATTTTTTGTACAATTTGTCTATAAGTGTAAAATTGTCCTTAAAAAATGGTCTGTTGAAAAAAACCCTGATTTAAAAAAAAAGAAAAAAGAAAACAAAAGAAAGTGTTGCCTCTGGGGAAGAGGTGTTCATGGGGGAAACAAAGCTTTGATATTTTTATTGCAAGTCCTGATCTGCAATTTGGATGCTGTGTTTTGTTTTTGTTTTGTTTTTTTTTTCTTTTTTGACTATTTCTATACAATACTTGGATTGATATTTCTCAAATAAAAAAAAATCTGTACACCTGCCAGAATAGATAACATGAAAAAGACCATATTAGCAAGTATTGGCAAGGCTATCAACTAATCACAGCTCACAGGCACTACGCAGGCACTACTATAGAAAGAAGTTTGTGTAAATGGGTATAACCATTTTGGAAACAGTTTGGAGGAACCTTACCAAAGCTGAGAAGTTAGATGATATGTGACCCAGCAAATTCTCTCCTGGATAAATAAATACTATTGTAAGAAATGTTCACCAAATGACGTGTCCTATAATGTTCACTGAAGCTTTACTCATAAGTGCCCTAAGCCAGAACCTACCTAAATGTCCACCAAGAGTTGCAGAAATACTGTAAACTATTCATATAATGAAATTCTATACACCAATGAGCACAAAGTATCTATACATACAATACCATGAATATCACTAACATAAGTTTGAGTGAAAGAAGCTAGGTGTAGGACACATAATTCCATTTCTATATACTCCAAAACCAAGCAAAAATTGTATATTTTGTAAGACGTCAGAAAAATTGCCGTCCCAAAGGAGAGATAGACCATGAATGAAAGAGGCACAGGTGGTCCCTTGGGGTCCTGGTACCTTTTTTAATGAGTGCTGATTCCTCAAGTATATTGAACTGAATTGCATCAAGCTGTGCTCAGAATACTTTTAATAATATATGTTCTTTTCTGCGTGCCTGGGTGGCTAGTCACTTAAGTGTCCAACTTTGGCTCAAGTCATGATCCCATGGTTTGTGAGTTCGAGCCCTGCATCAGGTTCTGTGCTGACAGCTCAGAGCCTGGAGCCTGTAGGATCCTGTGGCTCCCTATCTGGCCCTCCCCTGCTCACACGGTGTCTCTCTCTCTGAAAAATAAACAAACATGAAAAAAATAATATATGTCCTTTTGAATGTATACTATACTTCAGGAATCTTATTTTAATCTGAGTGCAGACCCCTAAGTCACACCCTTTTTTCTCTACTGCCTCTTCTAAACAGTTAAAGAATATGTAATTTAAATCATCCTAGAAGATATATATACATACACATGCACACAAAGAAAGAAAGAAATTGGCGGGAGGAGCCGGGAGGTGGGTGAATGGCAAAGAAACTCTAGCTTTATTACACAAGCATGGAAGCAATTTCCTTTGGAGACGGTGGGGGTGGAATGGCTTCTTCTGACGACTTCAGAGCAATGAGGGAACAAGAGAGATCATGGATCTGCCCCTACAGTGCTGGAGACCTCTCAATCTGGGGTTAGGAAGAAAGGGGACCTCCCTTGCGGTCCAGGGGTCGCCTCCCTCCGCAGACCCGTGCTGGGAGGCAGCAGAGGGCACAGCTGTCCCGGAGTCCCAGAAGGCGGCGCCGCATCCCAGGGGCGCGGGCCAGGACCGTCTGGTGCTTCTTCGCCGGTAAAGTGCACTAGGCGACGCTGGGCCCATCTCTCACTGGTTCATCCCTCCAGGCACAACCCATCCCGGGGCTGGGATGTCACGCGGCTGTGAACCGCATCTCACGCCCAGGCACTGGGACGCGGCGGAGTCTCACCACGGGTTCCAGGTTCACTCCCAGAACTTAGTGCGCTTGGCGCCGCGCTTCTGCCAGGCTGCTCTCGACCCACACGTCGCCGACTACGCGGATGGTGGGCGAGGTGGTCAGCGTCGGGGTGGCCGCCCTCCCACTCTCCTCCAGGGTGCGGCCCCCGGAGCAAGGCCCGGGGGCCGCGGGCTTGCGGGGGCTGCTGTATTCCAGGGACAGCGGCGGCGGGGGCGGCACCTTCCTCTGGCCGACCGAGACCGTCCGGGCTCCGTGGCGCCTCCTCCTGGCAGCTGGCCGGCGCGTCTGGAGGCGGGCCTCTGGGGGCTGGTGCCAGGGGTCCGGGACCTGGGCCAGGAGGGAGGAGTAGCCATAGACGTCCTTGCTGCGCAGGATGCGGGGGGGAGATCTGGTGCTTGAGGCTACAGAGGCAGTTCCAGAGCTCCGCGTCTGAGCTCATGAACTCCGTGCTGCGGGGCACGAATAGCTTGAAAGCGTCTATCAGCGCCTTGCTGCTGTTGGCCACCGACAGTGGCGACGGTTGCCACTGCGTATACACCACCTTCTCCTCAGGCGCCTCCAGCGCGGCCCATGCTGCATCGCTAGAGGCTCCTCCCCGGGCAGCCGGGGCCAGGGCCTCCCGGGGCCTGCGCCGCCGCCTCTTCATGAGGCTCAGGAGGTGAGGCCGCTAGGGGCCGCCCGCGCTTGCCAGGTCTGGCCGCCGCCGCCAGGCCCTCATGAATTTCCTACCATGAAGCCAAATCAGGCTGCAGGCTGTGAGAGTTACACCGCTGTTGCTAGGACACCAGGCACTTTGTGAGGTCACAATGTTGCCTATCCTATCACTGCCGAATGCAGAAAGCTGCCTTAGGTTGGGCTGTGTTTAAGATTGTGCCCTTGAGAAAGACCTGCACGTAATCTTACCTGAAAAGGCCCATAGTTCTTGACGAGTTCAAGAGGGTTGTCCTCGACGTGAATGCACTGATGCCTCACCTCCATTAATTCCATCTATCATGAGATGACACTTCGCAGTGGAGAGTACACACAACTTGCAATCAAACATGACTGTAAGAGGGTTTTAGCTAATTAAATGCCTTGTCATGCAACGCACTGAAAGCCAAATTGAAGTAACTACTCTACTCTTTCAAAGAATACAGATATACTGTGCCTTGCTTAGGGGTCCATAAGTCTGTGGCTATAGCTCACACTTCAGGAAGCTGTTCTTCACAGCAGCAGCAAACAGTTTGCCTAGTTAGTATGCATGCTCACTTTCACGCAGCTTAAGGAAGACCGAGTCATTGTGTGCTTAAGAGCAAAGCGTCAACGAATTCTGCGTGAGTGGCCATGAGGGCACTCAGTGCCACTAAAACCTATTCAGTACCTACCAATTCATGATATTTAGGTAAGTCATACACAAGGTAGTAAAAGACCGTATGGGATTCCATGGGTAGAAAACGTGTTACACGGTCCGTGTAAGTGCTTTCGAAAGCCACCGGCATGGTCCATCCATCATCACCACATACACAAATAATTCACAAAATATTACAAGGACCACCTACCATGATCAATTGAAATCCACTTCCTCATGAAAGGATGACACCAAACTATGTGAATCAATAAAAGGGATAAGTCATGGTAACAATCAGAAGAGACACTTGCCAAGGTCAACGTGATACATGTGAGAGGCCTCTGTCTTTACTCAACTCCTTTTCTTAAACACACAAACCAAACTTTCCTCTATGCACCTTAAGCCAGTACTACCTCACGTTCAGAAAGTGCTGAAAATGGAAAGCTATCCTCATATTCAGTAAGAGCAACCCCTGGATTTCCTTTTTCATTAAATGTAATTTATTTTCAAATTGGTTTCCACGCAACACCCAGTGTTCATCCCAACAGGTGCCCTCCTCGATGCCCGTCACCCACTTTCCCCTCTCCCCAAACCCACATCAACCCTCAGTCTGTTGTCCGTATTTAAGAGTCTCTTATGCTTTGCCTCCCTCCCTCTCTATAACTTTTTCCCTGCATCACCTCCCCCATGGTCCTCTGCTAAGTTTCTCAGGATCCACACATGGATGAAAACATATGGTATCTGTCTTTCTCCGCCTGACTTATTTCACGTAGCATCATACCCCTCAGTTCCATCCACGTTGCTCCAAATGGCCAGATTTCGTTCTTTCTCATTGCCAAGTAGTATTCCATGGTATACATAAACCACAACTTCTTTATCCACTTGTCAGTTGATAGACAGCTGGGCTCTTTCCATAGTTTGGCTGTTGTTGAAAGTAGTGCTATAAACATTGGGGTACATGCGCCCCTATGTTTCCGCACTCCTGTACCCCTTGGGTAAATTCCTAGCAGTGTTATTGCTGGGTCTTAGGGTAGATCTATTTTTAATGATTTGAGGAACCTCCACACTGTTTTCCAGAGCGGCTGCACCAGGATGCATTCCCACCAACAGTGCAAGAGGGTTCCCGTTTCTCCACATCCTCACCAGCATCTATAGTCTTCCAGTTTGCTCATTGTAGCCACTCTGACTGGCATGAGGTGGCATCTCAGTGCGGTTTTGCTTTGGATTTCCCTGACGAGGAGTGCTGTTGAGCATCTTTTCATGTGTCTCTTGACAATCTGGATGTCTTTTTTAGAACAGTGTCTGTTCAAGTCTTCTGCCCATTTCTTCACTGGATTTTTTGTTTTCCGGGTGTGGAGTTGGTGAGTTCATTTTACAGGTTTTGGATACTAGCCAATTATCCAGTATGACTTTTGCACACATCTTTTCCCATTCAGTCAGTTGCCTTTTAGTTTTGTTGATTATTTCCTTCATTGTGGAGAAGATTTTTATTTTGATGATGTCCCAATAGTTCATTTTGCTTTTAATTCCCTTGCCTTTGGAGATGTGTCAGCTAAGAACTTGCTGATGCTGAGTTCAAAGAGGATGTTTCCTGCTTTCTCCTCCAGGGTTTGATGGTTTCCTGACTCACATTCAGGCCCTTCATCCATTGTGAGTTTATTTTTGTGAGTGGTGTAAGAAACTTGTCTAGTTTCATTCTTCTGCATGTTGATGTCCACTTCTCTTAGCACCATTTGTTAAACAGACTTTTTTTCCATTGGATATTCTTTCCTGCTTTGTCAAAGATTAGTTGGCCATACGTATGTGGGTCCAATTCTGGGGTCTCTAAACTATGCCATTAAGTCTATGTATTTGTTTCTGTGCCAATACTATGCTGTCTTGATGGTTATAGCTTTGTGGTAGAGGCTAAAGTGTGGCATTGTGGTGCCTCTCACTTTGGTTTTCTTCTTCAGCATTACTTTGGCTATTCAGGGTCTTTTGTGTTTCCATACACATTTTATGATTGCTTGTTCCAGCTTGGAGAAGGATGCTGGTGCAATGTGATTGGGGCTGCCTATAATGTGAGGACTGCGTTGGGTCGTATTGATATTTCGCCAATATTTATTCTTCCAATCCACGAGCATGGAATGTTTTTCACTTTCTCTGTATCTTCTTCAATTTCCTTCACAAGACTTCTATAGTTTTCAGCATACAGATCTTTTACCTCTTTGGTTAGGTTTATTGCTACGTATTTTGAGACTCTTGGTGCATTGTATATGGCATCCGTTTCTTTATTTCTCTTTCTGTTGCTTCATTATTGGTGTATAAAACGCAACCAATTTCTGTACATTGATTTTGTACCCTGCACCATGGCCAAATTCATGTATCAGTACTAGCGGACTTTTGATGGAGTCTGTCGGAAATTCCATGTATAGTGTCATGCCATCTGCAAAAAGTGGAAGTTAGACTTCATCTTTGCAAATGATGATACCTTTAATTTCATTTACTGTCTGATTACTGATGCTAAGACCTCCAACACTATGTTCAACAAACGGGGTGAGAGTGGACATCTCTGTCTTGTTCCTGATCTCAGGGGGAATGCTCTCAGTTTTCCGCTTTGAGGACAATATTTACTGTGGGCTTCTGATAAATGGCTTTTATGATGTTTAAAGTAGTTTCCTTCAATCCCAACTTTCTTGAGGGTTTGTATTAAGTAAGGATACGATATTTTCTCAAATACTTTTTTTCTGCATCTATTGACATGTACTATGGTTCTTATCTTTTCTTTTATTAATGTGATGTAGCACAATGATTGATTTGTGAATATGGCACTAGCCCTGCAGGCCAGGAATGAATCCCACTTGATCGTGTTGAATAATACTTCCTATATGCTATTGAATGTGATTTGCTAGTATCTTGTTGAGAATTTCTGCACCCCTATTCATCAGCGATATTGGCCTGTAATTCTCCTGTTTTTCTGTGTCTCTGTCTGGTTATGAATCACCGTAATGCTGGCTTCATAAAATGCGTCTGGAAGTTTTCATTTCATTTCCATTTTTTGGTACAGCTTGGGAAGGATAGCTATTATCTCTGCTTTAAATGTCTGCTAGTTGGGGCGCCTGGGTGGCGCAGTTGGTTAAGCGTCCGACTTCAGCCAGGTCACGATCTCGCGGTCCGTGAGTTCGAGCCCCGCGTCAGGCTCTGGGCTGATGGCTCAGAGCCTGGAGCCTGTTTCCGATTCTGTGTCTCCCTCTCTCTCTGCCCCTCCCCCGTTCATGCTCTGTCTCTCTCTGTCCCAAAAATAAATACACGTTGAAAAAAAAAAATTAAAAATCAATGTCTGCTAGAAATTGCCAGGGAAGCCACCTGGACCAGGTGCCCAACAGGTGCCCTCCTCAATGCCCGTCACCCACTTTCTCCTCTCCCCAACCCCACATCAACCCTCAGTCTGTTGTCGGTATTTAAGAGTCTCTTATGGTTTGCATCCCTCCCTCTCTATAACTTTTTCCCCGCATCACCTCCCCCATGGTCTTCTGCTAAGTTTCTCAGGATCCACACATGGATCCTCCTTTCTGTCTGCCAACTAGAAATTTGGTCACCCTTTAAGATTCTTTGTGCTATGCCTCTGAGATGCCTTTACTGATCATCTCGACTCAGTGGACTTCTCCTGCTACATGAAACTTGACCTTGAAGTCTCACTGTGCTTTGTATGCTGTTTGGGTTTTTTCTACCCTCAAATATTGAAAGTTTCTTGAAGGCAAGGAGGAGGTCTTGCATGCTTTCGGAAACTTTTATAAACACTCAAACATGGTCAAAGTTTAGAAATCTTTCTTGGTGAAGTGGTTGAGTCAACGTCAAATCAGGTGGGAGGGGAGTCTGCTGAAGGAATAACACTGGACTGTTTGAAACTATCCTTGACATGTTGAATGGACCTAATGAATTTATGAATTGACACATTTTATTTATTAAACTGATACTAGACTAAATCATTTATTTGAAATGTTACTTTATGATTACGGTGGTCTTAAAGTTTATTGCAGAAAATTTAGAAAACAAACAAGAAAGAAAGAAAAATGGTCATAAGTCAAACACCTGGAGATAAGCACATCTAAACACCTTTTTTATGTTTATGTATTTTTGGCAGAGAGAGAGAACGAGAGAGAGATGAGCAAGAGTAGGGGATGGGAGGAGAGAGAGAGATAGAGAGAATCATAAGCAGGCTCCACGCTATCAGTGCAGAGCTCAATGTGGAGCTTGATTGCACACACTGTGAAATCATAACTGAGCTGGAATCAAGAGCCAGATGCTTAACTGACTGAGCCATTCAGGCGCCCGTGGAGGTAAGCACCTCTAACACTGTGGATAATCTTCAGGGAAGAGGTATGTACAGGCATTAATCAAAATGTGCTATGTAGCTGTAAATCCCATATTTGGTCCTCTAGTGATACGAGCATTTCGCTAGGTCTCAAATGTTCTGCAGGGCTATGAAATGTAAAGTCCACATAGCATGCCATAACTTATTAAAAACATTTTTTTTAATGTTTATTTATTTTTGAGACAGAGAGAGAAAGAGCATGAACGGGGGAGGATCAGAGAGAGAGGGAGACACAGAATCCGAAGCAGGCTCCAGGCTCTGAACTGTCAGCACAGAGCCCAACGCGGCGCTCAAACTCACGGACCGTGAGATCATGACCAGAGCCAAAGTCGGACGCCCAACCAACTGAGCTACCCAGGCGCCCCAGGGCATAACTTATTTAAACACGGCTATTGATCATTTAGGATGTTCCATTTTCTTGCTTCAATTAGTTGCTACAAGTAGAATTAGCTTTTCATGGTGTAGACACAGTTTAGTAAATGTGAATTAAGAAATAAAAAGAACTGCAGCCTGTAATGTGAGGCGGAGGAACAGGATGACCAGATTTCGCTTCACCTTGTCTATTGCTGGCAGTCTTTACACCCTTCTCTCCCTGCACCAAGAGCGCAGTGGTCCTCGCTCCTTTGGTTCCCTAGTGGATCCTCAGGGCGTAGACTCATTCCAAATGCTCCAAAAGTATTTATTGAATGATTCAATGAATCAACATCACTCCTTCTTTCTTAAGAATGTTTTATAATTTTGTACATTACACTTACATCTATGATCCATTTGAGTGAATATTTGTACAAGTGATGAATTTAGGTCAAGGCTTCTTTTAATTAATTAATTAATCAATGAACCGTTTGATTAAACAATTAAATACTTAGTTAAATTAACTTAGTTAAATTAAATACTTAGTTAATTGATTACTATTGCATACGAACCCTTAATTGTTCCAGTAACACTTGGGAAAGACTATCTCCCTTTTTCTGTTAGGATGGCTATATGTCATTATCAGAATTTGGGTGAGGATGCTTGTGTATGGGGTCAGTTTCTGGATTCTCTGTTCTATCTCTTGATCTGTGTGTCCATCTTTCTTCAATATCACACTGCCTTGATTACTGGACGTTTATAGTAAGTCTTAAACTGGTGCAACATGAGTTCTCCAACTTGGTTATTTTCCAGAGCTGTTTGGCTGTTCTCGTTCCTTTGTCTTTTCACACATATTTTAGAATCAGCTTGCTGATATCCACAAAAAAATCCTGGGATGTCGACTGGGATTATGTTGAATCTCTAGATCAAGTTGATAATTGACATCTTACTAGCGAGACTTCCATGGATAGATATGGCATATCTCTCCATTTATGTATATCTTCCTTGATTTACCCAATCAGCCTTCTGTGGCTTTTCATGTACAGATCCTGTGCATGGTTGTTAGATTTAAATGTAAGTATTTCAATGTTTGGTGTGGTTTTAAATGGTTCTTTAAAAAAACAGTTCATATTCTAATTGTTCATTGCTTGTGTGTAAAAATGAGACTGAGTTTTATATATTGACCGTGTATTCTGGGGCTTATTTAATTATGTTTGAGTTCTAGAAAACTGATGTATACTCCTTAGAATTTGTTTCATGTTGATAATCACATGATTTAAGAGTTGAGGCAGTTTTCAGGGCACCTGAATGGCTCCAGAGTTGACTACCAGACTGCTGGGTTCAGCAGCTCAGGTCATGGTCCTATGGTCAGGGGATTGAGCCCCGTTTGGGGCTCTGTGCTAATTATGGAGCCTGCTTAAGCTTCTCTCTCTGTCTTTCTCTCTGTCTATTTCTCTCCCCGTCTCTGCTCATTCTCTCTTTCCAAAATACGAATTGAAAAATCAATAAATGAAAGAATCGAGATACTTTTTGTTTTTACTTTTTCCAATGCGAAGGCCTTTTCTATGCCTTTTTCTGTACATGCCACGCTTGTCATCAGGGGAGGTACTGGTGTTTATGTTGATTTGAACACAGAACTGGCTGATTCCCTGCTTTTATTGTCTCCTTCCTTGGATTTCTGCAAACTTTCTCCATTCAAAATAGGATTCAGAGGGACCCTATTTTAGTTTCTGTTTAAGATGGCTGTGTAGGAAGGCCTTGAACTCAACTCCTCCAAGGTGAAAGAGGGTTTCAACTACCTCCACATTGACCATAAACTTTCTGATTGATTCACTTTTTCTTTCCAGCTTCTCTCTTTCTCTATGTTTATTTATTATTGAGACAGAGCGAGACAGAGCACAACTGGGGGACGGGCAGAGAGAGAGGGAGACATAGAATCGGAAACAGGCTCAATGTGGGGCACAGAGTGTGCCCACAGAATGTGGGGCACGAACCCAGGAGCCATGAGATCATGACCTGAACTGAATTCGGATGCTAAATCAGCTGAGCCACCAAGGCGCCCCCTCCCCACTCTCAGCTTATCTCTTATTTTAGGATCCTGAAAGCAAAGTATCACCTCATGGGAACTGAAACTACCCCTCTAGCAATAAGGACTCCCTGAGCCAATAAGACTCCACCCTCAAGCCCCAGACAATGACCAACCTGACCTTAGTGACCACCTGTGTGTACCTACCTCTTTTTATCCCACATTTTCCTTACATAAACCTGGAGGTATTCTCAGCACTTTACAGAGAGTCTTTGATGGGAGTCTGCTGTATCTCTGGTGTCGGCCTCTGAATAAGTTCCCCATTTGTTTCACCTCCTCTAGTTCCTTTGAATTGAGATTTTGTCAGTAATGAGTAGCCAAACCTCACCTTTTTTGGGTCCCCTGGAGCGAGGTGCTCTTGTGCCTGAACTCCCTGACTACATTTTCTGCTGAACCATCCAGAAGGTATACTTCCAATTTGTCCAGCTCCCTGGGGATTGCACCTATTGATATAACAATTTCTCCTGAGGAGCTGAGGACTGACGGCACAGATGGTGCCTAAAAAACATAGAAAATCAAAAGACAACAGCAAGACAGTGAGACAGTAACAAAGGAAACACTCACCCCTAATGTTGCCAAGGGCAGTTGGGGAAGGACCAGAAACAGACTCCTCTGTCCTTGGGCAGAAAACAGAAAGAAAAAAAAAAAAAACACGGCAGTTTGAAAAGAACAACTGTCATATAAAAGAGAGCAGTAGAACTCTATCAACGTCAGAGGAGCCGCAGGAGTTCTCTCTGGGTCATAGAGACAGGAGAGGGGCAGGGTTACATTTTACATCCACATTTTTTCCTGTTTACTTATTTTTGAGAAGCAGAGAATACAAGCAGAGCAGGGGCAGAAAGAGGGGGACAGAAGATTCAGGGAAGGCTCTACACTGACAGCATCCAGCCCAAAATGGTTCTCAAATTCATGAACTGTGAAATCACGACCTGAACTGATGTCAGGTACTGGATCCACTGAGCCACCCAGCTGCCCCACATTCTCCATCCACCTGAAATGCATAGACCAGAGCAGGGTCCAGTTGCTATAGCTGGCCTGATGCCTCAGTAAGTTCCAGGCCCACAATAACACAAGCCCCAATTGCACTGGACACACACACACACACACACACACACACACACACACACACACACGACATGCTTTTTCCCCCCTTAATCAATGCAGTTTAAAGAGCAACTAGCATATAAAAAGAGCCATTCCTGGACTGTAACCCACCTCAGCTCCCACGGCCCCTTCAGGGCACCCTCTCCGTGGAAAGTCCTGGTACACACTAGTTTATATCCACTTCAGCTTCAACTATATTGGCAAGGTATCCTCTGCATGTATAGCCCCAGGTGCCTTCAGCTTGTACGCACTTTAGCTTCACCTATCTTGCCCAGGAATCCACTGCATAGAGAGATCAAGGACATCCTGACTCCCAGACTGCTTATGTTCTAGCCACCCTGTAAAGGGTACCTGTACACAGCACCTCAGCATGCCTCAACCTGCATTCATTTCAGCTTCAGCTGTCCTGCCAGGGTACCCTCAACACACAGAATCCTGGGACACCACAGTCTGCGTTCACTTCAGCTTTAACTATCCTGACAGGGCGCCTGCTATGTAGAAAGCCCCAGGATCCCCAGTCCATGCAAGCCACGGCTTCAGCCAGCCAGCAAATGTCACCAACTTGCACACAGATTCTACCCAGGGGGACAATCATGTAGATGACAATTCCTTCAAGTGTAGGAGAAGTAGCTGCTCTGCCAGTCTATAGAAACAAATGCAGAAAGAGAAGCAAAGTGGAGAGACAGGGAAATATGCTCCAAAAGAAAGAACAATAAAAAACCCAGAAAAGAGCTGAAACGGAGGTAAGCATTTTGCCTCAATTAAATAAAGAATATAAATTAATGATGGTCAAGATGCTCGCCGGGCTGCAGAGAAAAGACAAGAACTAAGTGAGACCCTTAATTAACAGATACCAAACACACATAAAATCAGAGTTCAAGAAGATAATAGCTGGAAAAAAAAGAACACTAGAGGGAATCAACATTAGAAGACGGCATGAGGAAGGACATATTAGTGGATATGGAAGACAGATTTAGGGAAAGCACCCAAAACAAACAGCAGAAATATTTTTTTTTTAAAGGATAAGTTAAGGGATACTTTGGAAATATCAAGTGAGCAAAAATCCACATACTAGGGATTCCACAAGAAGGAAAAGGGGTACAAAAAGTATTTGAAGAAAAGATAACAGAAGACTTTCCAAACTAGGGAAGAAAAGAGACATCTAGGACAAGAAGCACAGAGTTCCAAACATGATGAAACCAAGGAGCCTCACACTACGACACATAATAATTAAAATGTCAAAGTTTAAAGATAAAGAAAGAATTTCAAAGTTGTAAGAGGGAAGCAAAAGTTACCTATGATTTGAAAAACAGATCTCAACAAACACCTAAAGTTGTCAGCTGATTTTTCAGCAGAAAGTTGGCATGCTGGGAAAGAGTGACATGGTATCTTCAAAGGCCTGAAAGGATAATCCTACGACCCAAAAAACTTTGTCTGGAAAGATTATCATTAACATTTGAAAAAAAAGAGATAAAGAGTTTCTCAAACAGAAGATAAAGAAGTTTATCACCACGAATCAGCAATGCAAGGAATGTTAACCGGGGAAAATCATAATTAGATATTACAGAATTATGAATAAAAAGATGTAAAATCTGACAACATACAAATAAAATATGGAGGAGGGACTTTAAAAAGTTACTGTTTGTATTCTATTTTACTAAAAAATATATGTTTTATTTCATGTTTGAGAGAGAGAGAGGCAGAGTGTTAACAGGGAGGGACAGAGAGTGGGGGAGGCAGAGAATCTGAAGCAGTTTCCAGGCTCTGTGCTGTCAGCACAGAGTCCAACGTGCGGTTCAAACTCACGTATTGTGAGATCATGACCTGAGCTCGAAATCGCACACTTAACTGCCTGAGCCACCCAGTTGCCCCAAAGGTTAGTCTTCTTAAATTTCTTGAATGTGTGTATATTTAAGTGACCACCAAATTAACATAGACTGCTGTTTCCTTGGGATGTTAGATGTAAGCCTTGTGATAACAAACTCAAAACACAAAATACATGAAAAATAAGGAAAACGAAAGCCAAGGAAAGCACAACACAAGTTCATCAAGAAAAAGAAAGAGAGTACGGAAAAAGGAATCAGAGAACTACAAAAGCAACCAGAAAACAAAGAACAAAATTACAATTAGTACATAACAGTCAACAATTACTTTAAATATAAATGGCTGAAGTGCTCCAGTCAAAATACATAGGGTAACAGGATGGATAAAAAACAACACTCACCCATATGCTGCCTAGCATAGTCTCACTTCAGACCTAGACACATACAGACCGAAAGTGAAATGATGGAGATACATTTCCCATGCACATGAAAGCAAACAACAACAAGGACAACAAAAATAACATCAAACTACAACACCACCTCAGAACCAGGTAGCAACACCTATATCAAACCAAATAGACTTTAAAATCCATAATAAAATATTATCAAACTCCACTCAACAACACACTAAAATGATTGCGTGGCTTTTATTCCAGGGAAACAAAGATGGCTCATCAAATCAATCAACATAATATCCCACCTCAACAAAACGGAGGGTAAACATCATATGTTTATACCAATAAATGCAGAAAAAGCATACGACAAAATTTAACATGTATCCATGGTAAAAATTCTCAACAAAGTCGGGGGGGCAGACATGCCTCAACACATGAAAATATTATTTTATATAATGTTTATATTAAAAAGTTCACACCTAACATCTCAATGGTGAAAAACTGAGAGCTTTCCCTCTAAGATCAAGAACAAGATAAATATGTCTACTTTTGCCACTCTTGTTTCATATAACACTAGAAGTCCTAGCCACAGGAATCAGATAAGAAAAAAGAAATTAAAGTCATCTAGGTTGGTAAACAAGCTAAACTGTCACTATCGCAGATGACATAAGAATATGCATAGAAAATCCTAAAACTTTCCCCCCAAAACCAGAAGAAGTAATAAACGAATTCAGGAAAGTTGCAGATACGGAACTGATACACAGCAATTGGTAGGGTTTCTATATAATAATAATGAAGTCACAGAAAGAGAAATTAAGAAAACAACACCGTTCATATTTGCACCAAAAAGAGAAGGAGAGTAAAATAGCTACGACTCATCTTATCCAAAGAAGTGAAAGACCTAGTGTGAAAACCATAAGTCAATGATGAAATTGAAGATGACACAAACAAATGGAAAGATATCCCATGATCATGGACTGGAAGGATTAATATCATTGCAATGTCCATATTACTTATAACTCTCTACAGTTTCAATGCAATCCCTATCAAGATACCAAAGGCACTTTTCACAGAACTGAAACAACTAATACTAAAATCTGTATGGCACCGCAAAAGACCCTGAATCGTGAAAATAATCTTGAAAGACAAAAACATAGCTGGAGGTATCAAAAGCCCAGATTTCAAGATGTACTACAGAGCTTCAAGTAAACCAATTAGTATGGGTAGAGACACAAAAACAGCCACATAGGTCGATGGGACAGAATAGAAAGCCCAGAAATAAACCCATGCTTATGTGGCAAATTAACCTATAACAAAGGAGGCAAGAAAAAACAATGGGGGCAAGACTGTCTCTTCAACAAATGGTATTGGGAAACCAGGAAATCTACATGCAGGTAGCTAGGACCTAACCCTAACGCTGGCCTGGGCTCTGGCACTTAGGCACCTAGCATGGACGTCTAAAAGAAATAACGGATTGGGGCCAATTACCATTGGGGAAAATCCTGAGTGGAAGTCACACTCTCTCCATGACATCTCCACGCCCGTGATGGAGTTGGAGGAGCAGATCCTGAGACAGTTTCAGTCTAGCCCACCCATACGTTGGCTCCGCCCTTCCAACGCTAGCCCTGACCCAAAACCGCACATGGGCCCTCATTTCAGTCCTGCAGGGAAATCACATCACTGTGGGTGGTTGCACCAAAGGCACTTCTGGGGAACCAACACTACTCCTACCCACTGCTCTGCCTGTAAGCGGGATCACCTTCTAAGGCTGAGAAAAGAAGCGGTGGGACATGGATTCCTCCTTTTTCTACCCTGTGTTCTCTTCGGGACCTCAGGAGATTGAATGCTGCCCACATTCACTGGGGACGATAGTGCTTTACTGAGTCCACCAAATCAAACGCTAATCTCACCCAGAAACACTCTACAAATATCCCAAGAAAAAATGTTTAGTGTTGGGCCCCCCATGGCCAACTCAAGTAGACACGAAATAATAACCATCTCAGGGTCACTCTTGTTTTGCTTCCCTTCCCCCATTCACCTCCTATTGCTAACTTTCAAGTTCTGAGGTCGTTGCTTTTTATATTCTGACCAGTGTATGGCGTTAAGAGAAATTCAAGGAAAGTTGTCTTGCGCAGGGACTAGTGTTTGAGTTGATATGAAAATGTTTTCGGTAAGGTAAGGGAAAAAGACCTTAGCTAGGGCACCAAAATACTCCACGTTACTTTATCAGGGGTGGCCCTTAGCTTTCCAAACCCTTAACACGCTCATGGGAAGGCAGTGTAACATAGGTGAGAGCATGCATGTTGGCATAGGAGCAGAGTTGGTGCCCATCCCAGCCACCCCACTCGTGTGTGTGTTATCTTGGACCAATTACTTAACATATCTGAAACTCAGTTGCCTAATGTATAAAATGGAAATAATAACAAAGGGTCAAAAAGATTAAATGACACTATTGGCAAGGTGCTTAATCCAACACCTGACAACACGGAACATGTGCTCCACAGATGATAGCCACCATTAGCCTCATTTGAACAGCTAAGACAGGCTAATAGTCTGTCTGGGGTCAGATACCTACGGGGGAATCTCAGGTCTTCTGACACTGATTCTTCAATTTGGAGGCAGCCCAGGGCCAGGATGGTGAAAGAGTATAAGGAGGTAGACCAGTAAGCCAGTCCTCAATCCACCTCTTATTTGATAGTCCAGTTGTATCTTCATCTCTTTCCTTCCACTGAAAAAAAATGCAAATCCCTCCCTCTAGAAGAAATAATACCCAGACCCTTGCATGTAATATTAACTGTTAGGCTCTGTAAAACTGGCACATGCATCATCTCATTTAATCTCACAATGGCCCTTCATATGGCAGTCTTTATTCCAATTTCCAGGTGAGGAAACTGAGACCTAGGAAAGTCAAGTGCCTTCCCCATAACTTGTTTATGACCGTGTTAGACAACAACCCTACACTCCTACTCCATGTCCAGTGTGTTTTCTTCTGTGCCACAGTTTGTTGTCTTCCAAGGAAAACACTGCTAAAGAATCATGTGAACAAAGCAGTAAAAAAAAAATCATTTAAAACGCCTAGTTTTCACCCAAACACTGCTTTCTGGGTGACATTGGTGTGTTTTCTCTCTGAGAAACAAAGGTGAGAAATTCCAAACCTCGGCCTTTGTTATGGAGTTATGAAGACCAGTAAAAATTAGTAAAGCTCACTGGCAGATTGAGCTTTCCAAGACGAAAACATTAGTTTCAATTCTAATATTATGTGTGTTAAAGGGGGAGCTGGGATTTCACATGGCTTTGACAATCGCCATCAATTCCTTTCTTCAAGATTTGACTGCATATTCTCATTCTTTCCTTTTTTTCTCTTTTCTAACTATACTTCCAATCTGCCAGCTCAACGCTAGTTTCTCCCTATGTCTAGCAATGGCCATTCTCCATATGTCCACATTAAATCTGTCATCAAAGGAGAAAAAAAGATAAAAGAACAAAGGCAGAGAAGTAAGACTCAATACTAAAATGTAAACTGGTGTTAACACTTCTACTTCCAGCCAAATGTAATAACAAACACTAGATTTATACTCCTTATGGAAGCAGCTAAAAGCGTAGACAAAATATATAAGAAGCTGTTCTCAAAACATCACACTCAGGCAGTGAAGGGCAGTGATCCCTGATATTGGGAAATAAGTGAAATGGTTCCTATAGTGCCCTAGCTTATTGACTAGGCACGGTATTGAGTCTGTGGTATAGAGAGGAGGAAGCTGGCATAGCCCAACATATTCCCTGAATTGTGGAAGGGTTAGTCACTGATTCAGGAAGACTGCTATATTTCACAGAGCAGAGTACCAAAGAAGAGAAAGTTGTTCACAGAGAGAACTCCAGAGATCAACAGATGGTCTGCCTTGAGTATTCAATTGAATATTGATAAACTCTTGTGTATGAGGACACTGAGACCAGGGGAAGGAACAAAACCCACTGACATACAGGGTCAGGAATAATGCCTGACAGCCAGTGTGGATGACCTCAGAATGTACATGCCATTTGGAGAATACTTGATTTTTGTGTCAGTTACTGGACAAAAATTGTCCCTAAACTAAGTGCTGCCTGTGCCTTGCCCAAAATATCTTTAAAGAAAGACCTGAAAAGATCAAGCTATTTGTAAGTAACTAAACTATGTCCAAAAACAAAGGCAAGGATATTTTTAGGAATCTAAAAGTATCCAGCATCTGACAGGCTAAAACTGACCATGTTTGGCAACCCATAAAATATTATCGGGCATGCAAAGAAGCAGGAAAATAAGACACGTAAGGAAGGGGAACTCAACTGACACTGACCCAGAAATTACACAAATGATATAATTTATACATCCGAACATTCAAATAGTCATTATAACTATTATCAGTATATCCAAGAAATTATAGGGCAGAATGAGCATGTTAAAAAGAGACATGCAAGTGGTATGTAAGACCTAAACCAAACTTCGCATGACAAAAGCAATGACTAAAATAAGCAATCTGGTCTATGATTACTGAATGGAATTAAAGGCATAGACACAGTGCAGAAAAAAATGTTGATGAACCTAAAGACATAGCAATGGAAATCGTCTGATTTGAAACACACAGACAAAATATGCCTGCAAACAATCCAATGTATATGCAATTGTATCTCCAAGGAACACAGACAAGAAAACTAATTTGAATAAATAATGAAACTAATTTGAATTTATAGTTGTTAGGGTTGATGCAAACTAAAAATATATAGTACCAATAAGGTCAATGAACTTCAAAGACAGGATATATGAGGAAAACTACACCAAGGCACCCCACAGTCAAATTGCTTTCATCCAGGGAAAGGGAGGGAAAAGATTTCTCATCAGAACCAATGCAATCTAGAATACAGTAGGATAACATTTTTAAAGTACCTAAAGTAGGAAACCATTATGATCTTCGGTTAGGCAAACATTTCTTAGCTACACCACCAACAATATGATTCATTACAAGAAAAAAATATGATTGGATTTTATCACACTAAAACTTTTGCTTTTCAAAGAACCAAGACTTTGAAATCACAAGACTGAGACTGGGAGAATATATTTACCAATCATCTATGTGAAATGGGACTTATATCTAGAACATATGGGCAATCCGCAAGATTCAATATTCTGAAGCCAAATAATCCAAAAAAAAAAAGGCAAAAGATTTGAAAAGACACATTACCAAAAAAGATATATGTACAGCAGATACACACATGAAAATGTGTTCAGCATCATGAGCGGAAATGCAAAGGTAAACTACAATGAGATAAATGAGATACAATGAGATCAACTACTACTTCATGCCTACAAGTTGTCTAAAATCAAGACAGGGCTCCGAAGTGTTAGCTAGGATCTGAAAGAACTGGAATTCTCACACACTGCTGATGAGAATGTAAAAGTGATAAAACTACCCGGGCAAACATTTTGACATTATCCTAAAAAGCTGAACATGCAACCTATTCTATGACTCAGCCAAATCTACTCTCGAATATTTTCCCTAGAGCGATCAAAGTATACGATCATACAAAAAAAAAAAAAAAAAAAGAAAAAAAGAAAAGAGAAGAAAAGAAATGAAAAGAAAAGAAACAAAAAGAAAAGAAAAGAAAAAAATGAATGTTTATAGAAGCTTTGTTTTCAATAGACTAAGGAGCACCTGGTTCCTCAGTTGGTAGATTTCTTGATTTCTGCTTGGGTCATTATCCCAGGGTCGTGATATTGAGACTCACATGGAGCTCCACACTAAGTATGTAGGCTGCTTAAGATTCTTTTCTCTTTCCCTCTGCTCTCTCTTTCTCTTTCTCTCTCCCTCCCCCTCTGCCTCTCCCTCTCTATCTCCCTGTCCCTCTCCATCTCCCTTTCCCTATCTCTCCCCCACCTCTCCTTCCACCCTCCTCTCTCCTTCTCACTCCCTCTCTCTCACTCTCTCTCTGTCATAAAAAGAAATAAATACGCCACATGTGGAAATAATACAAATGTCCACAGACATGTGAAAGGATAAACAAAGTAGTAACAGACTACTGATACGCACAACACTATGGATAATCTTCAAAATGCTAAGTGAAAGAAGTTAATTCCCCACTCCTAAATAATAAGGAGTATGTCTTATATAATTTTATTTGTATAGTATCCTGAAAATGCAAGATAATATGTAGGGACAGAAAACAGACCAGAGATTGCCTAGGAATGGGAATCAGGAAGACGTGGGGGATGGAGGGATATCTCAGGGATACTAGGACATTTTTAGTGGTGACAGACATATTCTTTTCCTTGTTATGTATACATTGGTGGATATGTGACAAAAAATTACCAGATTATGTAATTGTATCTATTAGTATTAGTATTAGTATTAATTATTAATTATGAATTAAGGAATTTATTTATTAGGGATTTTTTTTTTCAGAGAGAGAGGTGAAGCGTTCATAAGTGGGGGAGAGAGGCAAGGGAGAAAGAGAGAATCTTAAGCAGACTCCATGCTTAGCATGGAGCCCAATAAAGGGCTTAATCGAACCTGGGATCATGACCTGAGCCAAAATCAAGAGTCGATGCTCAAGTGACAGCCATCCAGGTGCTCCACCAATTACGTACTTTAAATATGTACAGTTTGTGTATATCAGTTAAACATTAATGAAGTTGTTAAAAAAAAAACAAACATGATTGGATATTGTGTCTTTTGACCTCTGGGGCTGCTATTTCAAACCTGGTCCCCCAGCATCTACTGATTCTCGGAATCGCCAGTATCTTTCATACACTCACATAAGTTCTTCAAAATAAATGTAACTTGGGAAAAGGGGAAATACCCTGGCAGTTATCACGTGTATCAATTATAAATGTCACAACACTTAGAACTATGATCCATACATGAGATGGGTGATATAGCATATGTTTGCTTTCGACAACTTGGAGCTGGTTGAGTCCCAGCACCCCATTACCCTTGTACACTTGTTCATTACTTGTTTACCAGTTCATGGTCCTCTGCCTCCTTATACTGTATAAGAAGGGACTTGGTCTGTCTTGCTCACTTCTGTGTTTATAATGGTCCAGAACCAGGCTGGAACGCTGGCGGAAAAACCAAGTGGCGTTCGGAGATCTTCTTTGGATTGCAGATCTTGGTGGAACGGCGGGCTCAGAGGACCCTGTTTGTCCAAACGTCTGAGCGCTGAATGCAAGTGGGGCAGGAAATTTACAGTCATCAGCTGCCATATCTGTGGGGGTTTTCCTGCACACAGAAAACAAAGGAAGAAGAACCAGGAGGTGGGGTCTCTAAGATAGAGACCAGAGTTCATTTTAGTCCCACTGGCCATCTATGGTGCAGTATTTTATTCACTTCTCCAACATTATCCCATTTTATGCCTTTTAAGAAACCTTTTCGTAGGTATCAGATTTCAGTTTTTTAGGTTGGTACCCTCAGAAGGCTAAGATGCCTGCAGTAGTTTGGCGAGCAACAGTGTTTTCAATAAAATGTATTCTGGTATTCAGTATACAGGGGCCAATGGGTACAAATAAAATTATGGAGAAGAGGGGCCCCGCCAGGACAGGAAGCCAGGATTCCAATCCGTGAGATCTCATTTGTTCCATTGATTGCTACTTTCCTGTTGTCTATGTTGAATTATTATTATTATTATTATTATTATTATTATTATTATTATTATTATTATTATTATTATTATTATTATTATTAGTTCCTAACCTTAGTTGTGAGTATTTCTGACTGGTTTAAAAAATAGCAGCATTCCTCCACCCAAAATTTGCAAGTCCCTCCATTTTCTGATGTGAGGAGGTCGGGGGCCTGTCTATTTTGGGGGGTTACTGTCACCAGAGAGTTTATTTGGTTTTGTAAAGTTACCAGAGAATCGGCCACCCGTTCCATGTCTTCATTTAGCTCTTGAGATAATCTATGGTACAGTCCTATGCATAAACCTATGCCCCCTTATCCAGTTCCTATTCCTGTCACAATTTCTGACCCTATCAGAATGGGTAGCAGGACTGCCCGTTTAGCATGAGACTTGGGGCTAAAGGTTGTTATGAACTGATCTTCAGTGTATGCAAATATCTCTGGGGTCCGGAAGATGGAATAACATTTCGGAGTCCAGTTGGCCTCTAAGTATCGATAGGCCGAATTAGAACACAGATAGAACACCCCAAGGGTGCAACATAGGGTTGTAGTCCTCATTAAGGTTCTATCTCTTCTTCCTAGGGAGGGAATTCAGGGACTGTACGGATTAGATTGTCAGCATTGGGAGATGGACCCTAGTGGCCAGGGGTCCAATTGAGACAGAGGTGTTGCTTTTCAGGTTTTCAGGAGCTTCCTAGGTCAAATGGATTGGAGTAGCTAAGTAAGTCCTCTGGCTGAGGGGCAAGCACATCCAGCAACTTTGCATGTGATTATCTATCTTATGGAGGACTAGTAGAGCAGTGTCGGCCCAATACTGGAGTGAGGAATTGGTAGGCATCTGATTGACGGCTGAAGTTTCAAACGTTGGTACGCTGGTGGCAGAGTGGTAACCTTTATGGCTTGTATTACCCTATCATGAGTATGCTTTATAACTTTTTGAAGGGCCCTGTAGTGCAGCCCTCCCCTGTTCGAGATTCCCCATTGAGGAAAGTAAGTGTAGCCAGTTCGCTTCCCTCTCTGGAGGCCCTTGTTGTGACATGGGTTACTGATAGTTTGGTTATATCCTGGGTCCAATACTTAGTACTTGGGGCACCAGATGATTGACAGAGAGTGGGTGTTTTTCCCATGTAGCAATCTTTGTGGAAGGAGGGAAAGGTGCTGAACCCCCTGGACCCCCTTATTGTCCCATGACAATTGTGGGGGCAAAGTGGATAAGCGGCAGTTGTGAGGGTGAGAGCGGTTATCATAATACACAGGCAATGCTTGGTAACCCTCCCATCCAGAGAAGGTATGTGAGGCGCAGGATGCATCTTTTGCACCATGTCCAGCTTGTTGGCACGGTCTCTATCAGCCCAACAGTAAGAAGTAAGACCAGGCTTATGACACCAGTAAGGGGCAAGGGTTGGCAGAGTTGCATTCAAACCCCTGGGCTTGGTTCACGCATTGATTCTTCAAGCTTCTGCTGTGTGCAGGCCAGCCATCTCCCATAGTGTGGCTGGAGCAGGGCTGGAAACCTCAGGGGTCAGTTCCCTTTTGAGGGAAGGTTAAGAGGGATGACTGGATCTGGATCACTTCGCCAGGTTGTGGGTTCTTCTGAGTTGGACTTCTTAACTGTGGAGTGATGGACCCATGGGGTGATACCTGAAGTTTTGGGGGCTGTAGGAGTTGTTAGAATAACAGTGTGAGGCCCAGTCCACTATGGTATAAAAGGTTCCTTCTTCCAATCTTTGACCCACACCGATTCTTCTGGCTGAAAGAAGTGAACGGGGTCCCTAAGGAAATTGTGACCCTCTCTATGATGTATCTCTAACTTGTTTAGGACTTCCCCAAGTTCTGGAGCTGTTATCTTATTTCCTTGTTGCAATCTGGTTTAGGTCTCCTTGGAGCTTTCCTAAATGTGTGTGTGTGCGCCTGGGAGTGGGGGGGGGGAGGATCGCCCATATAATAACTCAAAAGGGAAGAATCCCAGTGCCCCTGGCGGGCATTGGGCACACAGGAGGACCAGCCGAATCAAATCTGGCCATGGGGGTTAGTCTCTTGGTGGAACTTGGCCAGGGTTTCCTTGAGGGTGCAGTTCATCTGCTCTACCATTCCCTGAGCCCTGGGGGTGTTAAGCAGTGTGCAGTTTCCAGGCAATGTTAAGGGACTTTGTTAGGGTTCGTATAATGTCCGCTCCAAACGCAGGTCCATTATTACTGTGTGTGGTTAAGCCCAATCTCCCATAGAAGAGCCTAGGCCACCTCGTGACTTCATTCCATTCTGGTCTGGAAAGCTTGGACGCATCCCAAATTGGTGCAGATTATTACAAGGAGGTACCTCAACCCTTTATTTGGTTGTATGTTGGTAAAGTCCGCCCCTAAGTCCATCCTTTGTGAGCCAGGCAGGGGCCGTGGAGCCGAGCAAGCATTGTTTTTGGCACACGTTACACATTATTCACTGACAGCCTGGCATAAACCGGCAGCTGGCTGATATCGTAGTTCTTTTGAGGAGGACCTCTAGAGCAGTTTTCCCTAAGAGGGTGAGTTAGTTATCTTCCTTCACTAGCTGCTTTCACATAGATGACGGGACAAGACTCACCATCCGTCTTTGCTTAGTGTGCCCACTTCTGTCGAGGCCCAACTTCTTTCTTCACTTGTGTACATGGGTGGGGAGGCTTCCTTCTGGGGCGCAAGAGTCAGAGTGTAGGGAGGAGCGTCACCTAGGTCACCTCAGGCAGCCACTCTGGCTGTTTTGTCGGCCAGGTGATTTCCTTGATTTATGGGGTCATCTCATTTCTGAGGTCCCTTACAGTGTAGGATAGCTACTTTGACTGGTAGCCATATGGTCTCAAGAAGCTTTAGTATTTCTTCCTCGTTTTTGATAGTTTTCTCTGAAGCGGTAAGGAGGCTTTTTTCTTTATAGATGGCCCCATGTACATGCACAGTAGTGAAGCCATACGGGGAATCGATGTAAATGTTAACTCATTTACCTTTGCTGACGATGATGGCTCAGGTTAAGGCGTACTGAGTCCAGCCCATTGTGCCGACTATCCTTCCGACAAGGCCATGGCTTTCCGAGCTTCCGTGGTGTGATGACCGCATACCCTGCTCTTTGGCTGCACTCCTCTAAATAGCTGCTCCCATCGCTGAATGGGGTAATCTCTGGGCTTGTTATACCCTGGTCTTGGAAGTCTAGAAAGCTGGCGTAGACTTCATCCACTACTCCAGAACAGTCATGGTCAGGTTCTCCCTCCTCTTTGGGAAGGAAGGTGTCCAGGTTTAGTGCTCTGTTTCGAGAACACTGTTTCAAGAGTGAGCCTTGGGTTCTCATAGAGAAGGCCTTGGGATTGTGTCAGCTGAGAAATGGAGAGGAAATGATATCCTTGGGTGCTTGTGAGCCAGACGACCGTGTGTGGGACCTTAACATTAAACGTTTGGCCCAGTGTGAGCTTGTCTGCAACCTTGATGAGCAGGACTGTGGCTCTGAGCTCTGAGACACAGGGGCCATCCTCCAGCCTCAGGATCAACTTTTTTTTTTTTTGAGAGTTAGAACACTGGCCATTGCCGAGGCACCATGCTCTGAGTGAGCACTCCCTTTTGTGTAAAGAAGTTAAAGGGTCTGTCTATGTCAGGCAAACGAAGGGCTGGGGCTTGTCCCAGAGCCAAATTTATTTCTGTGAAAGCAGCCCTCACCTCCTCAGTCCATGCAAGGGGCTCCCAGTTTGGTCCTCCCAACAGGTCATATAGGGACCTCACTATGGCTGAGCATCCGAGGATTCCCAATGCGACAGAACCCTCTGGCCCCTAAACATTCACACAAGCCTCGTTTTGTTTGGGGCTGGGGCAGTGTGGTGCCACATTTTCTTCCTTTCCGGTCCTCGTTTTCTATTTCCTTTTGTGAGGAGGGAACCTAAGTATTGGCCCTGCTAACGAATCTGTGCCTTTTTCCAAGAGGCCTGGTACCCCAAGTAGGATCAGAGCTGTAGGAGGGCCTGTGTACCTTTCATACAGTCTTCCTGGGTGTCACTGCAAAGGAGGTCTTCTACGTATTGAAGAAGGACATACCCTGCGGTTTTCTTCGGAAAGTCAGCGAGATCTGAACCTAGGGCTTCCCGCAGAAGAATGGGCGAGTTGTTGAAACCTTGGGAAAGTAGTGTCCAGGTCAGCTGCATCTGGCACACTTAACGGGCTCACTCCATTCAAAGGCAAACAATGATCGCCTTTGTGGAGCCAGGCAGAGGCAGAAGAAAGCATCCTTCAGATCGAAGCACGCAACCCTTCTGGCTGACCACGGAATTTGGCTGAGGAGAGTATACTGAGGGTTCGGAATGACTGGGTGTAAGGAAACAGTCACTTTGCATATGGCCCTCAAATCCTGTACTGGTTGTTGTCCTCCTCCTGGCTTCTTGCCTGGCAAGAGTGAGGTATTCCAAACTGATTGGCACTCAGTTAGAATACCTCTTTCTCTGAGCTTGGTCAGGTGCTCTTATGCCCATTCTAGCCTCTAGTGGAAGGGGGTACTGCCTTGGTGTCTCAGGTTGAGCTGCAGGGATCAGGTCAACAATGATTGGGACCCGATTCCAAGCTATTTCAGGCGGGTTATCATCAGCCCATAGGGAGGGGAACGTAAGCCTGAATTCTTAGGGGCGACAAGGTAAGGCCTGGGTACAGAATAGTCTCCATTCTTCTTCCCTTGGCAGGGGTATCGCCAAGACCAGGGTTTCCTTCTGCCTTGGGTTTAATTGGAGCTAGTGTGTCCAGTGGGTTCAAAAGGTATCTGGGCCCCAAGATTGGAGAGTAGATCGCGACCCAGGAGAGCAATCAGGCAGTCAAGTAAGTAGAGGAACTCATGCCGGACCTTGTGACCCCCAAGTGCACCTTGTTGAGCTTGACAGAAGGGCTGTTGCATTGCCTGTGTCCCAGTAGCCCCAAGTATGGTTGCTGTCTTTTGGCCTATGGGCGCTACCAGGGAAGTAACCAAGGAGTATTCAGCCCCAGTTGAAAAGTATTTCAACCATGAAAGTTATTGTTCAGCCCTCCACCTCATTTCAGCCGTGGGTTTATGGGGGCCAAGAAAGAAAGAGTCTGGTGCCCCTCAGTCCAATGCTACCCCGGCCAGATCAAGAAGGTTCTCACCTCGAGGTTCCTCCAGATATTGGCTGGGTTTTGAGGTCCCCATCCAATTCGGACATTCTTACAATTTCCCTTGCCTTTGCAGTATGCACACTGGTCCCTTGCGAAGGGGGCTATGGGCTTCCCCCCTTTTGTGGTTGGGGTTTTTCGATGCTACTAAAAAACAGCAGCATCTGTTCTTTAGTTCTGCTGTGAGAAAGGTGGCCTTCTTTTTTAGACTTCACTTCTCTTTCAGTTGAAAATTTCTGTTCGTGAAAACTGCATTGACGGCCTCTAACAGCTGAGTGATATTCATATGGCAAAGCCCTCCAACTTCTGGAGTTTTCGTCGGATATGTGGGGCAGCCTGTGCCACAAAAGAGGTATTTACCATCTGTTGACTTTCTGGTGCCACGGGGTCAAACGGGACATATACATGGTACGCCTCACAGAATCTTTCATAGCAGTCTCCGGGAGACTCCCCAGGGTGCTGTGTGACTGATGATATTTTAGTCATGTTCATGGGATTGTTGACTCCAGCTCAGACTCCCTGAAGGAGGGCTTCCTGGTATCCTCAGACGTGACCCTGTCCTCCTTCTGTGGTGAAATCCCATGTTGGGGGTTCTTCAGGGATGCAGCTTGAGCCCAGACAGTAGGGTTATTGATTCCTGGAGATGTGTGATCTTCTGTGTACTGTCATGTTTCTGTCATCCTTATTTTTAATTCAACAAAGTATGGAGTAACTGTTGACAATCTTCCCAAGTCTGTCAGTAGGTCTGGAGGAGGGACTCCATCAAGTCAACCATTGCTTGTGCCTTTTCGGAGTATGGTGGAGTGTTGTGTTTCCAATTGAAGAGGTCGGTTGTAGAGGAAGGTAGATAACACATCATGGAATGGCTGGTCTGGACTGGTCCATCCTCATTCTGTCTTTCAGGCTCTCTTGTCTCCGTTACATACATTCGGAGAGTTTTAGGTCTGTGTCTGTTGCGCAGTCTGGCTGCTGGCCCATGTTGGGGTGGGTTATCTGGGTCTGAGAGCGGCAGGGAGATGGGGGGCACTGACTGCAGTGGCAACTGCACTGACTCTGGCTGTGGCTGGAGAGACAGATGCAGGAGGAGTCTCAAGCTCAGAGAACTTGAAGAGTCATGAGGAGGTGGAAATACAATATTTTCCTCCATATCTCCTTCAAATATTAGAGGAGCAGTGGGTCGCTTCTTTGGCTCCCTGTGGGAGCCTCCATATAAGGTGGCTAAACCTTTGCCTGGCTCTGCTTGCTAATGATGATCACTTCAAGGCAGTAGATTTGGGGCAATTTCAAGCCAGGAGTTAATGTATGGAAATTGATCAGGGTGGCCTGGTTTCCCAGTGACTATTAGCCAAACCTGCTGCACTATTTGAGTATCTAACGTCCCTTCTGGAGGCCATCCTACATTGAATGTGGGCCATTCTAGTTCACAAAATTTCCTTAACTTCTTGGGTGTCGTTGTCACCCCATGGTAACCTGAAAACCCATTTTAACATTTTTTGATCACGACCTCTAAAATCGTAGGCTTACTGTGTTTTCATCCCATTATTAATTTCTTTTTTTTTTTTAATTTTTTTTTTTTAACATTTATTTATTTTTGGGACAGAGAGAGACAGAGCATGAACGGGGGAGGGGCAGAGAGAGAGGGAGACACAGAATGGGAAACAGGCTCCAGGCTCTGAGCCATCAGCCCAGAGCCCGACGCGGGGCTCGAACTCACGGACCGCGAGATCGTGACCTGGCTGAAGTCGGACGCTTAACCGACTGCGCCACCCAGGCGCCCCCCATTATTAATTTCTTTCTCATATTTGGTGTCACAAAGACAGACAAAGTTAGGATATACCGCTAGATGACAGGACTATTCAGATACTCCTCTGGTCCTATTCCTGAGGGAATGTTTAGGAGAGGTTTGACTATAGTGGACTCGGCTTTGTGACTTGTGATGGGCAACTGATCTGATACTGCCCTCGACTTTATACTCTCACAATGACACAGGGGAGCCCATTCAGACTCCATAGACTTTTGGGGTCCTTAAGGGTGTCCGTCCATGAAGCCACAAACTCTAACTCGACTGGCAACCCTGGCTTAGCTGCACATCCTCTCTCTCTCTCTCTCTCTCTCTCTCTCTCTCTCTCTCTCTCTCTCTCACACACACACACACACACACACATGCACACACATGCACACACACGCACACCAGAGTCCTTTACATTTCCTTCCACAAAATTTTTTACCTGGGACACCTATTAAGTCCTCTGGGGATTGATCATGTCCCCCTTCTGCCCTTTTGGGTATGCCTGACACTTCGGGGCCCCATCCTTACCAGTTCCATGGAGCAGGACCTGCCTAAAACAACGGAGAAGTAGGCTGAGGAAATTCAGGCAGAGCATGCACTTTCTCCCTTTCGAGCCTTTGCTTTGCCACCACCTCGCCCTTCTCCCAAACCGGGGGCAACAATGGGCCAGTGCGGTTGGGTTTCCTGGTCAGCAATCTAGTATGTTTTTGAACCAGGCTGGAACACTGGAGGAAAAACCAAGTGGCACTCAGAGAGTTTGGACAGAGAGTTTGGCTCACCAAACGTCTGAGCATAGAGTCAAGTCGGGAGGGTAATTTATAGTCGTCAGCTTCCTTATCTGTGGGGGTTTTCGCACATGCACTAAAGAAAGGAAGAAGAACCCAGAAGCGAGGTCTCTAAGCTAGACACCAGAGTCTGTTTGAGCCCCTTTGATCATCTTTGGAGTACTTTATTCACTTCTCCAACAAGAGTAGAGCTCTAAATACCACATAGTATATGCTCATTAAATCTATATTAAGTGAATGAGTTCTATTGCTTGTGTATCGGACATATAACAAATTTTTGACAATCTATATGGTAAGAGTCCCCAGACCATCACATTATAGGGATTTCAAGGTTGTCTAGTCTCCACACAATATTAAGGTTTGGTTACAACCACCATAAGCTAACCCTACAACCTCACATCCTGGATCATATAATGCCCGTCTCCTCCTCATTCACAATCTTTTGCAACTGAGTGCAGACACTTCCATAATGTGGTCTTGGTTCAGAAAGCCAAATTCCTCCGTTTCTCTCAGTCAGACAGAATTAAATCTGACTGTGAACGTCTGCCAGTAATGTTGCAATAGAGATGAAGAAGATCAATTCAAGTGGATACCCTGAGCTGATCCCTAGAATCTCTTTAGGTCATGAGTACAGTTCAAAAGAAATGCTGCACTCAGAAATATGTCTGCTGCTTATCCAAGGAACAAAAAGCAAGCATTTAAAAAAGTAAGCCGTTTCCCTGCAGAACAGCTTAATCAGGGAGAGTTAGTGGTGCAAAGTGGGTGAATTCTTCTCTAGGGCCTTAAATATTGCACAGACTCAGTTCAACCTATGGGGATGTATAACAGAAACATGAAATCTGAGAGCTGCCATTGTTGGGTAACAATGTTCTCTAACTGTGCCTTATGCATTGACATGATAATCCAAGTGAGACAAGCACTAATTATAAGTGGCATTGAAGTGGACAATTTCTACATGCTTCAACTCCTCTTTGTAATAATTAGTCCTGTTTGCTCTTTGCACATGAACATTCCATTGTTGGTCATTTTCCCCAAGAAAGAAATGGTCCCCTGTGTTTCAGTGGGCTTGTAATCTTAGCCTTCCTGAATAGGGTTGGAGATATCCAAAGGGCATCTCTTGGTACCTGTTTTTTCATTTTGTTCGATAGTTATGGACCTAACACGATAAAAGTATTCCGAATTTCCTTAGTGTGTCTTAAGACTGAATTGGAATCCCATTTTCTGTATTCAATTCAACTTAACAAAGAGTGTATTGCATGTCAGACATTGCGAAACATATAACTGAAGGAATATTATTTCCCAAAGATTAACCCTCAAAATCAGTACACCTTACTAATGACGCCTTGTTTTTTGGAAGGTCATGAAGGTGTGGATCAAGGGAAAAATGGATTAAAATAAATAGAACCAATAAGAAAATATAAAAGTACATTTACCCTTAGTACAGATAACCAATAATTCATTAATTGTTGTTTATTTCATTTATTTGTATGTATGTGTATGTGTATGTGTATGTGTATGTGTATGTGTATGTGTATGTGTATGCTTATACTGGGCTGTGGCGAAATAAGTGTTCCTTACAGTAGATTGGGGATAAAATATTTGAAAGCCGCTGTGCTAATGCACCTTATCAAGCTGCCTGGTGCCTCTGTAGCTTGGGTTCTTGATAGGGCTTAGGTTCATCCGCTTCATGCGCTTGCATGAAATTTGGAAGATATGATGGCTAATTTTATGTGTCAACTTTACTGGGCCACAGAGGTCCAGATGCTTGGTGAAACGTTTTTCTGGTGTTTTGTGATGGGAAATACTTGAGTCTGTACAGTGAGTAAAACAGATTATTTTCCTAATGTAAGTGGGCCTTATGTAATCAGTGAGAAGGCCTGAATACAATAAGGATGATTCTCCCAGGGATACTAGGGAATTACTCTTGCCTGCCTGAATGTCTTTAAACTGGGACATTGGCCTCTTCCCCAGATTCAGACTGAAACAGCAGCTCTACCTGAGATTCAAGCCTGCCAGCCATTGGACAACAACTATGCCATCAGATCTCGTGGGTTTCCAGCTAGCCAACACATCCTGAAGATCGTGGGACTTGTCAGCGCCCACATTTATGGGAGCCAATTTCTTAAAATAAATAAATAAATAAATAAATAAATAAATAAATAAATAAATAAATAAATAAATAAATACATACATACATACATACATACATACATACATACATAAAATAAAACATTCATAAATATATAAATATATTTATAGTAATACATTCATATTTTATATAAATGTATTAATATAAATATAAATAAATATAAATATATTATATATTATAATATATATTATATATATATATGACAAACAGAAATTTTCTCTGTTGAATCTTAGTAATTCAGAAGGTGAAAAGTATTATCTATTGGTTCTACAGCTGTGTTTTTTTTAAAAAACAGAATGTGGTAGATATTATTGTAAAGAAAAAAAAATGGCCCCAACGTTCCATACCTTAATGCTGACAACCCATGAATATGAAGAGAGACCATTTCTATAGTCGTGTTGTATTATAGAGACAGATTTTCTGGATCAACCTAGTATCATCATGAACCCATGCATCATGAACGCATGCAAAGCAGAGAGTTTCTCTGGCTGGCCATCCCACAATCTGAAAATGAAGACCTCAGTTGTATAACTGCAAGGAACTTAATTGTCCGAAACCAAATAATCTCAGAAGTAGATTTCTCCAGATAAGAACCCAACCTACTGACCCTTGACCCTTACCTAGTGATACCCTAGGCCAAGAACACCAGTGAGTCTGCCTGGACAGACCAGTGAGTCTGCTGGGGTTATTCTGCCAAGACAATTCTTCAGGGTGTCTTTGGATTCTGGGAGTGCGGTGTACACCCCACTTAACTAACACTTCTCTTTATGGTTTGAACACATAATTCCTCATATTAAGTCACTGCTTGGATGTAAGGTAATTTCTGCCATATGCTACTGAAATTTGACTATTTTATTTCCACATACCTCCTACTTGGTAAATGCAATGATACCTGTAGCTTATTTCAAACTCAAGTAAAACAAAACACAAAACTCTAAAGAACGGACCACTCCTTACCTCTTGAAACTACCTCTTCTTTTGTTTTTGATAACATTTGACTCTCCTGGTTTCTCATATATATTCCCTCTACTAATTTTCATTCTATTCTCCTGTCTCATTTCCATTCATCAAGCATGCATTGAGCACGTACTAGGTTGTAGGCACTGTATACAAAGAACAGAGGTCTTATCTAGAACTAATAATGGACCTCGTTATCCAGGGATTTGCCACTGTGTAAACAAATTAACTATACTGAGTTGATAACATGTGTAATAGAGGTGGATAAATGCACCCTGGAATTGCAAAGAAGAAAACACATGATTCTCTCGGGCACCCAGGGAGTGCTTTACAAAAATGAGAGTCACTTGAAGTGAGTCTTCTAGAGAAGACATATTTCAAATGAACAGAGTAAGGAAGGGCATGCAGGCAGGAAAAAAAAAGAGAGAGAGCAACCATGGAAGTATGAAAATGTGACACATTAAAGGAGTGGAAAAGTTTCCTTTGGATGGATTTCATATGGGAATGGGAGATTGGTAAAGAGTGAGGATTAATGTAGAAGGTGACATATGAATTGGATCCTAGAAACAGTTAACAGGAGATAGCTTTTGGGCCCGAATGACGTTGATGACTACCCATTGTATTCAAGTAAACCTGAAGTCACTTCTTGGCTTAGTTAGAACGTTGCTCACCATCTGATTAATTTATAAGGTTAATCCAATGTTCCTCTTCTCTACCAACCATTCACTCATTTACTCATTTGTTATTTAGTCACAGAGGGTATGTGTGGGGTGCATATCATGAAGAATGTGAAAGTCATTATAAGGACTTTGAGTTTTATTTTTGATGAGATGGAAAGTCAGTAGAGTAGTCTGACCAAATTGATATTTTCGTTTGTTTTATTTTATTTTATTTATTATTTATTATTTATTTATTTATTTATTTATTTATTTATTTATTTATTCATTTATTTATTTATTATCTATCTATCTATCTATCTATCTATCTATCTATCTATCTATCTATCTATCTATCTATCTGTCTGTCTGTCTATTTATTTAATTTAATGAGAGTGCCCAAAGGGGTTTAGAGGGAGACAAAGACAGAGACAGAGAGACAGAGACAGAGAGAGAGAGAATCTCAAACAGGCTCCATGCATAATTCATGCCTAGCACAGATCCTAATACAGGTTCTGACCCCATGACTTCATGCTTTCTGGATCATGACCTGAGCCAAAATCAAGAGTCAGATGGCTAACCACCTGAGCCACCCAGGTGACCCTAATTTGTAGGTTAAACAAATCACTCTGACTAATGTCTGGGGAGCAGGATGGAGTGGGAAGCAAGCATACAAGCAACAACAGCAACAAAATAAGGAGGTTACTATAGTAATCCTGAAATAACTTCCATCCTGAATTAAGGATGGAAGAAGGGGACATAGTGAGAAAATTATGACCATGTGTATAATATAAATGTGGATATAATAGGATTCCTTGTGGTTTGAATAAAATGTATAAGAAAAACAGATATAAAACATGACACCAAGTTTGTTTGTTTTTTTTTTGTTTTGTTTTGTTTGTTTGTTTTTGTTTTTGTTTTTTTGGGTTGGACCACAGGTTGGTGGAAGTTTTAAGTTGTCTGTTAGAGATGATGGGTTTTAGGGGAAACATCAGGACTTGCTCTTTTAACATGGTGATTTTGAGATGCTTATCAGACATCCAAGCTGCCTTTTTGTGAATGTAGTTAGATATAGGCATCTGGAGTTTAAAGCAAGAAGTTTAGTGTGGACTCTAGGCTGGATTACTTAGTATGCGATCACATGAGATCAGCTAGGGAGTGAGAATGGATTAGAGAGAAGACATGCAAGGACTGGGCTCTGGGGTCTCTAACTCTTAAAGTACTGCAAGATGTGGAAAACCTAGCGAAGGAAACTAGACACAGTGGCCACTGAAGGAGTAGGCGAGACATGAGGAGGGTCTCGAGTCCAGGAAGCCTGGTAAGGAATGTGATTCAAGGAAGCAGGTATCAAATTGGTCAAGTGCTGATGGCAAGCCAAATAGGATGAGGTCAAATAAATGATCATCAGGGTCACATGGCGGGGGGGTCACTTGGTTAAGTGTCTGACTCTTGGTTTCACCTCAGGTCATGATCCATTGGATTGTGGGTTCAAGCCCCAGGTAGGGCTCCATGCTGACAGTGTGGAGTCTGCTTAGGATTCTCTCTATGCCTCCATCTGTCTCATATCCTCCCCTGCTCACTCTCCCTTTCTTTCAAAATGAATACATACACTTTAAAAATTATTAAAATATAAATAATCACTGTGTTTTGCAAAGTGGATGTCATTGACATATGATGAGAAGCATTTCAGTAGCACCGGGGAAAAGCCGAATGGGAGTGGATTCAACAGAGAATTGGAGGAGAATGACTGTAGACAGGGAGTAAGGCAGTTCTTTCAAGGAGCGTTGTGACCAAATGAGGGAGAAAAAAATGAGGCAGCAGTGGGAAGGGAAGGGAGCAGGGTCAAGAGAGGGCTTTGCTTTTTCTTTCTAAAATTTGAAAATAGAAGCATTTTTGTAATTTCCATATTGCTGATGGAAATGATGATATGGCAGACTGGGGGAGAATTGCTGACAGAAATGTTCTTAACAGGGCAAGAGTGACTTTGGTCTAGTGTCCAAAAGATAATTGGCTCAGAGAGGAATGAACAGATCCTTCATATTAATGTTGGTGAAAGCAGAGCATAAGGAAATAGATGTAGATGGAATGGTAGATGCGATAGGTGATTTTGCAAATTCTCTTTTCACTGACCTGGTTTTCTCAGTGCGGTAATAGGCAAAGTTATAAGACCAGAGTGAAGAAGGGTTGGGAACAGTTGGAAGTTTGTGGAGAAGGAAGTTGTGAACTAGAGGTCTAGGGGTGTGAGGAAGTAGCCTTCTGACCTCTTGAGTCAGTGGCCATCAAGTAACTTTTGTGCTGCTTTCCTCCAATTACATAGGATGTTGCTATGTGCAGGAAGTAGATTGAACTTCCTGCGGTTCTGCCCTTCTTTACCTTTGCATAAGTAAGTTTGCATCTGCCTGAGAAGCTCTCTCTACCCTAATCACTCATATTTCAAATTTGCCGCAACCATTACTTACTTAATCCCACCAGGCAGAGTTCATTACTCCCTTCTTGGAACTCTTGTGGTACCAAGTGCAGTGCCCTGTACGGTAATTTTTGCATTATTGTAATAATTTGCGTCCCTGTCTCCCTAGATAATTTGGCCACTCCTTGAGGGGATCATTTTGGTCATTGTAGTTCCTAGTATACAGTTTGACTTATGGGTAGCCTTTGTTAATTACCAATTGAGTTGAGTTGAATTGAGTTGAATTGAATTGAGTCGAATTGAATCGAATGTACTGAATTGAATTGAATTGAATTGAATTGAATTGAATTGAATTGAATTGCATGGAGAGAATTGGTAGAAAGAATTGGCAGGTACGAGAGGCAGAGCCTCGAAATAGTGGTGACATTTAGAACAAGATTGTCTGATCTATAAGGAGGGGAACTCAAGCTCATGAAAGTGGGAAAGGTAACTGTTTCCTCACCTGTAGTGGTGGAGTGAATGGAGCCGAAACCCCAAAAGAACTTCTGTAAATTGTGTCAACAATTCTTACTTCTATAGTGTTTGCTTTGAGAACCAAAAGAGTTCATATATGCAGAAGGATTTTGTACATAAAAATGTGCTGCATAATGCAAGTTACTCTTTCTCACAACACTCTGTGCCAAGATAAAAGAAATGTGTTGATTTTATATATTTTACTAAAGGGTAGTATGTATAACAGAGGAAGAGAACGACGGATTAAAAAAAAAAACACTGATGATAGATATACTCGTCTTGTTGACCTTTCTACTCTTCAAAGTCTCTTTAGAAGATATCATCATGGTCTCTTTCAGTTACAGATGCCTCTTATGTCGCAGAGACAATAGCCCTAATATGATCTAATTTGCTAAGCCAGATGTTGTGGAAGACAGATAAAACTGCCAGCTCATTCTGCAGGAAGCAGCATATAAGGAGCCCTCTGATCTGACAGGCTTGTGTCACAATGCACAAGTTTGGGAATTGCCCAGGCTCAGAAAAGGCCAGTTTTTTGCAACATTATAAAACTCAAGAGAACTCTCTAACACAGAGGCGATGTTCACAGTTCCACAGAAATAACATGTCTGATTCTTGATGCTGACTAGAAGTCAACCAGTTATTTTAGCACAGGTTTTAACTCTTATTGGTTTCACTTCACTTTCCCTTACGTTTCAGGTTTCTTAAGGGCAGGGACCATGTTCTGGGCTTCCTAACCTCTGCCCACACATGTCTACCATAGTATTTCATGGGCGCTCCGTTATCATCTGTTATTAATTGGGTTTTTTCGTAGGTGTCAGGCAGCTTTCATGGTGACCACGTTATTGGCAGAGCATAAAGGGAGTGGCAATAGTGGAGCTTTCTCTACCATATGAACCACATGTTACTATCTTAAAATTCCTGGAATATATGTATGATGTCCTGTATGAATGATTGTGAGTTTATGACACTCATATTCTACTCCTTTCTCCCAAAAGTTTAAAATACCTTTATGGCAGTTTACCTTCCTTTCATTCCCTAACTTAAAATAATTTACTTCTTTGGCTTTGGACTACCTGCCTACCTGCTAAAAGATGCAGCACGAGAAAACATGTTTGCATTTTGACGTGTTCTTAGCAGGCTGCCTTACTTGCCAACTCTGCTGGGTGGGTTGGATAACACTGTTATTTCTGGGAGGATCTTCTAAGATACAAGTATATTTCATGGGCAAAGTAGCATGTTGAGTCCATCATCATTTGGAGTGAAACTCAGTCTATGTCCAGTAGACTTGGTCCCATTGGTCACATGAAGGATTGAAAAACAGGCCATATTCGATTTGATGTCATAACATTCTGGGACATGTAGTGATGGCCATGAGGAAAAAAAAAAAAAGAATCAGACTGGGGACTCCATTTAAGAGATCTCTCAGCAAGCAGAATCAAGATGCCAGAATGAGGAACAAAGATAAATGCTGTGTAGGTTCTAGAGGTTGGAGACATTGCTCCAGCAGAGAGTAAATTCCTTCAGGGTTAGGGGAGAGGCTGGATAGTGATCTACAGGCCCTTTGTTACCACCTCCAGGCCATGATCTTTCTACTCCCCTGCAATTCCTGCCTTCACCTCCTTAGTCCATCTATTCAATCCCAGAGTGCTACCCTTCTCTTCATGGAAATTTCTGGAGTCCCTTCCTACTCTTCTTTCTTCTCATGTTGCTCCTACCTCTGTTGTGGGCAATTTCAGAATCCTGGTAAAATTGCTCTAGCAATGTAGCTTCAGGGTTCTTTAAATTTTCTGGCTCCCACAACCTTAAGAGACAGTTTCCTCCGTAGCTAACTTCCGTGACGGTACTCTGAGCTCTATGATCTTCCAGATGTCTCCTGCTAGAATGTCAAACTTAACGTGCCAATATCTGAGAAGATAACCTCCCCTAAACAGGTGTCTCACTACTTGACTTCGTAACTTCTCTTCTTCAGCCCGATAGAGACTTGTGGTCCCTCCTTTCTCCCTCTCATTTCCCTGCATATCATCCCTTGTGGCTCCACTTCCCTACCAAATGCAGTGTATACACCTCAGTATGTCACTTTGTGCTGGAACGTCCTAGTCCTCTGCTGCATCTGCGTTGGTGGCCTTGAAGCTTGGCTGAGTCCTCCACTCTGTCAGCCCATCCTCTGTGTCACTCAGCCCAGTGAACTGTTACAGGGACTCACAGTCACTAGGGTCACTCACTCTAATTTTATGGTTGCGGATGTCAACATACCCCCACAGCTTCTTGCCAATCTTAAGCGGTCTTCTCCCCACAGCAGCTATTCCATACCTCCATCATTTCCCTCAACCTATCTTTTTCACCTTTCCCTGGGAAATAGCACTTATTTCATAGATAGAACGTAGATTGTAGACAGCTTCAAACTCTCACTCAGACCTCATAATGACACGTTTCAACACAACTTTCAACCCCAACCCCAGTATGAGAGACAAAAATGTTCCTACTCCCACTCTAGATTCATTAATTCATTCGGCAATCACTGAGAGCCAACTGAGTCCTACGAAGCACCGTGCTATATGCTTGGGACATTAGAGATGAGGTAGTAGACCCTATGCACAAGGCGCTTACAATCACAAGGGGCTTACGATCATGTAGGGTAGACAGATATTATGGTGTAATGGTCCAAAGATGCACGGAGCATGAGGAGAGTGTGAAGGGAAAATCCATGTAACTCAGCCTTCAGGGGAAGGAGATGAAGTGTTGTAAGGGACTTTTAGATGGGTGGGTATCTTTAACTAATCCTTAAAGAGTGAGTAGATATTAATTAGGCAAGGTTGGAGTAGGACGGAGACAAGAGGTTCAGGCATTACACAGTAGAGAAAAATCACACTGAATGTAGGGAGAGAGTATAAGTAAAAATTGGAAATTGAGTCATTGCAATTCTTGACTGTACCCTACGCTTTGTGAAGAGGTCATCTCACAAAGAACCACAAACGAGCACATGTTCCCAAAATTTCCTTCTGCATTTTTTATTCTTTATCCTAGTGTAATTCCTTTCATTCCCTCACCAGTATGGTTCAATTAGTAACTCACTTCTGTGGATACTATGGCAACCACATTTCCTCTATGCCGCACCCTTCAGTATCTTTGCTTGGCATCCGTGGAGCCTCATGATGGAGCTCATATCTCTACTCCCCTTAGAGTGGACTTTGTAACATGCAAAAGTTATTACATCACTGCCTTCCAAGCTGTGGTTCCCCCACACTGCAGCATGAGAGAAAACACCTTTCCCATCCACACCCTGCTCCCACCTTTGCTTCCTTACTGGTACTGGGCCAATTGTTCATGCCCTTAGACTCCCTCATGATCAACTATCAGCAAATTCCTTAATATGCCCTATTGTTTTATACCTAGATGTCTTTCCCATCACCATGGGTATGTTTTGATGCAGCATCTTAATTGGTACATATTTTAAGGCAGGCTAAAATAATTATCAAATATCTAACCTATTCTCTTTTTTTTTTATTTCCCAGACAACAACGGTAATAGATGATCTTTTTTTTTTCATTTTTAATTTTCTATTATTGAAGTATAAATTACATACACTGTTATTTTAGTTTCACGTGTATAAAATAGCGATTTGATAATTCTATATATTATTCAGTGCCCTCCTTGGTAAGTGTAATCACCATTTTTCACCACATCGTGTTGTTTTAATGTCAACTATATTTCCTGTGCTGTACTTTTCATCTCTGTAAATAATGTATTTTATGACAGGAAGTTTGTAAATCTTAGTCACCTTTCCCTATCTTACACACCCCACCCACTTCTCTTATTGTAACCACAAGTTTGTTCTCTGTATTGAAGAATCTGTTTCTTTTCCTGTTTTGTTTTTTAGCTTCTACATAAAAGTGAAATTATATGGTATTTCTTTTTATCAGAATAATCCCACGTAGCATAATACCTTCTAAGTTCACACATGTTGTTGCAAACGTCAAGGTTTTATTCCTTTTTTTTAAATTAAATTATATTCCATTATATGGACACTACATTTCTTTATGAATTCTGTCTGTCTGTTGACAGACTCTTGGGCTGCTTCCATAGCTGGGCTATCATAAATAATGCTTTAATAAACACAGAGGTGCATGCCTCTTTTCAAATTGGGGTTTACCTTTTCTCTGGGTAAATACCCGGGAGTGGAATTATTGGATGATATAGTATTTCTGAGTTAATTTCTTGACGAACCTGCATTCTGTTTCCTAGAGTGGCTGCACCTATTTACATTCCCACCAAGAGTGCATTGGTGTTACTTTTTCTCTTACCTTCTCACCAATACTTGTTATTGCTTGTCTTGCTGATACTAGGCATTCTGTCGGGTGTGAATTGATGTGTCATTGTGGTTTTGATTCAGGTTTCTCTGGTTAGTGATGTTGAGCATCTTTATGTGTCTGGTGATGTAGTAGACACTCTTCATTATTCCCTTTCCCCTTCCCTTTTGATTCTTTCCAGGGTGATGATTACACTGATGATGTCATCTGACATCTTAACTCACCATTTTAATCTTCTATCAAAGGTCATACATTACTTCAGGTGTCCTGTTTTCCTGGTTCAAGTTACGTTGTTTCCAATGCGTTACATGAAGTCCCTTTCAGGAGTCCTCCTAGGGCACCCCAACTCACCTTTTATTACTACCCACCGTCCTTCATACTCTTAAAAGTTGGTCTAGTTACTTATCCTGATCCAACACTCTCTTTCTATGCCCTAACTCTAATCTCTATACACACTTCAATTGACACCTTTTACACATAATTTTTTCCTAATATTTATTTATTTATTTATTTATTTATTTATTTATTTATTTATTTATTTATTTATTAATTTATTTATTTTTATTTTTGGAGGAGAGAGAAACAGAGCATCAGTGGGTGAGAGGCAGAGAGACAAGGAGGTGTAGAATCCGAAGCAGCCTCCAGCTCTCAGCTGTCAGCACTGAGTCCTACATGGATCTTGAACTCACAACCTGTGAGATAATGGCCCAAGTTGAAGTCGGCCCCTTTCCCAACTGAGCCACCCAGGTACCCCAACACATCTTACACTTTCATGTCTCCAATAGGACTTAATATTTCTGTGGACCAGGACTATCCATTCATGAAGTTCTAGCACCTCCTACAATTTGGGAATAAAATGGACACTCAATAAATTGATGCTCAATTGAGAAATAAAGGAAGGAATGGGTCTGAAGACAAAGGGCTCAATAAAGACTTTTGTTCCTGTGAATTCAACCCAGAGTAACACTAGAGCATTTGAATTCAGCTGGAGGGTCCTTTAGCCAATCCTGGGAGAATTTACCATATTCTAAGCGTTGTCAGCTGAGACAGTAAGATTTTTTTGAAGAAATATGAAAGGTAGTTTAATTTCCTAAGAGGCCAAGCCTTGAAAGCTTATCTATAAGAACTATATAATGTAAGATGATTCTGGATCATGATGAAACTCAAGTGCAGTGAGAGCCGTGACAACATGGGGAACACACAGTAAGGACCACAGTAGTCCCGGAAGCGCTGTCCTGTATGTGAAAAGACGGTTTAGTGACCCTGAATAGAGGGAGAGGATAAATGGTGGGCAGAGTAGGGAGGGGAGGAAGTTGGGATCCAAACTGCAATATTGAAATATCAGAGGAGTGTTATGGTCACATTCATAAACTTCCCTATACGTATCCTAAGGAAACCTTTTTTTTTCCTTTAATGAGCTTTTTAAAGGTAATATACACATGGTAAAAATTCATATAGTAGCAAAACAAGTTATTCGATGAAAGGAAATCTATGTCTTCGCTAGGCCTCCATTATTCTTCCCCAGAAGAAGACCACTTTTAACAGTTTGTAGGGTTTTTTTTTTCCAGAATCTCAAATTATATAACATGCATATCTCACATGAAAGAAATATATATATAGCTGGTACCAAGATATTATCTAGAGCTCCCCATTTTATAGATACATGATTTTTGTGATTGTGAAAAGGTATGACATGAGGGTTGCCCTCTTAAAAATTAAAGTGTCTGGTCTAATGGGACATTATTTTTTAAATATTCTTCATGGTATATCCTACCCTGCCTGCATTAGAGGTATTTAATCTGTCCCCTGTTTTTGTGTATTTAATTTGTTTGTAGTCTACGACTATAGAAAACAATACTGCTGTGCAGAAGCTTTTTATTTGGATGTAATCCCAATAGTTTATTTTTGCTTTTGTTTCCCTTGTCTCAGGAGATATACCTAGAAAACGTTTCTTTGGCTAATGTCAAAAAATTACTGCCCGTGTTCTCTTCTAGGATTTTTATGGTTTCAGGTTCGGCATTTATATCTCTAATCAATTTTGGATTATTTTCATGTGTTTTGTAAGAAAGTGGTCCAGTTTCGTTCTTTTCCATATTTCTGTCCAGTTTTCCAACACCATTTGCTGAAGAGAATACCTTTTCCCCAATTTATATGCTCCTTGCTCTGTCAAAGATTAATAGACCAGATACTTGTGGGTTTATTTCTAGGTATTCGGTTCTGTTCCATTGGTCTACGTTCCAATTTGTGCCAGTACCATGCAGTTTTGATAACTACAGCTTTGTAGTATAACTTGATATCTGGAGTTTGTGATACCTCCAGTGTTTCTCTGTTTGTCGGTTTGTTTGCTTGTTTGTTTAAGATTGCTTTGCTCTTCAGGCTCTTTGGTGGTCCCATATAAAGTTTAGGACTGTTTGTTCTAGTTCTGTGAGAAATGCCGTTGGTGTTTTCATCGGGGTTACATTAAATATGTAGATCGCTTTGGTAACATGGACATTTTAACATTATTTGCCCTTTCAATCCATGAGCATGGAATTATCCATTTCTTGGTGTTGACTTCCGTTTCAACCTTATTTAATAGATTTCAGAATATAGGTTATTCACCTCTTTGTGTGAGTTTACCCCTGGATATCTTATATTTTTGGTCCAATTATAAATGGGATTGTTTTCTTAATCTGTCTTTCCGGGGCTTCATTATTAGTGTATACAAATGCAACAGATTTCTGTATGTTGATTGTACCCTATGACTTTACTGAATTCGTTCTTCAGTTCTCACACTTTTGTCCGTGGAATCTTTCAGGTTTTCTACAGTAGAGTATCATGTCCTCTATAAATCGAGAACATTTTTCTTCTTCTTTATTGATTCCATTGCCTTTTACTTCTTTTTAGTGTCTAATTGCTGTGGCTAGGAGTTCTAGTACTGTGCTGAATAAAAAAGTGGTGGGAGTGGACATCCTTGTCTTGTTCCTAAGCTTATGGGAAAAGCTTTCAGGTTTTCCCCATTCAAAAAGATTTTAGCTATGAGTTTTTCATACATGGCCTTTATTATGTTGAGGAATTTTTCCTCTAAACCTAATTTGCTGAGGGTGTTTATCATGAATGGATGTTGTACTTCTTCAAATGCTTTTCCTGCATCTGTTGAAAGGATAATGTGACTCTTCTCCTTTACCTCATTGGTATACTGTAACGTGTTAATTGATTTGTGAATATTGGACTATACTTGCAAACTAGGAATAAATCTACCTCAATTGCGGTGAATGCTTTTTTCATAATGTATTATTAGAGTCAGTGTGCAAGTATTTTCTCTAGGATATTTGCATCTATGGTCATTAAACATATGGGGTTGTCCTTTTTTTCTTAGTGGACTAGTTTTCAGATTTTGATATCAAGTTAATGCTGGTCTCATAGAATGAAGTTGCAATTCCTTTGAGAAGAACAGGGAGCAACTCTTCTTTAAGTTTATAGTAGAATTAATCTGGTCCTGGACTTTTGTTTCTTCAGAGCTTTTGGATTACTAATTCACGATTGAGATTCTCTCTCACCATCTCTGTGCCCCTCCTCTGTACTCTCCCACTCTCTCTCTCTCTCTCTCTCTCTCTCTCTCTCTCGCTGTCTCTTTCTCTCTCTCTCTTTCAAAATAAATAACTTTTAAAAAGATAAGTTGAGACATTTTAAAATCAAATAAAATATCAGCAATTTGGGCAATATTATGATGGAATGAATTTGAGAAGCTATTAATTATTGACTTCAAACTTGTCATCCCAATTTTCAATAAATAAAAATTTAAGAGGTGTTGCAAGATTGAAATCCAAATCATATTTAGAAGGAGCTTTTTAAAAATCATATATTAAAGCATAACAAATTTGAGAATGAATGTGAAAATAAAATTGTGAACAAAACAAAATACGTATTTTTTTTGATCAACCAATTTGATCACACACTCACACCCACAAAACTCCTGAAGGAGTCCTAGTACTGATGTCCTTGTGTGAACTTCGCTGTTTCTGAAATGCCTCAGGTTACGAATGGCTGGCCGAGATTGCAAGCCAACAGAGGGGAGGGTCGCGGGGAGGTGGGGCTCTTAAAGGCCACCGACACGCCATCCTCTCCCGTGTGCCCGCTGCCCTCTCATCATCAGCCGTGATGAGTCGGGTGCTGCTTTTCCTCTGGGTCCACAGGCTTATGCTGTGTGTCCAACACGCCATGTGAGACTTGTGAGAAGACTCCCAAGGGCAAACACCAGCAGGCACTCAGAGAGGTCGCCTCGTCCCAGGCAGCCTGCGTTCCTTGGCCCGAGTGCCTGGACAAAGGCTGCCTCGGCCACATAGGGAACGATGGACTTGTGCAGCCTTAGCATTCTGTGCAGAGGTCCCGGGCAGGCCTGGAGCTTAGAAAGGACTGGGACGAGCCTTACCTGGGAAGAGGTGAGTGCTGGGGTACTCCTTCCACAGCAGATGGCTGCTTGCCAGAGATGTCTGTGCTAGGGATGGGGCAAAAGCTCCACCGTGCTAGCAGTGTAATAGACAGAGTTCAGCCCTTTCCATCGCAGGCTCTTCTCTATCCCCAAGTTACACAGCCCCAGCACAGCGTGACTGAGACTGACATCCCCACACAAATCTTCCTGTGTCCCAAGTTGCCCAAGCCCCCCAGGATCCCCAATGCACAGGTCTGCAGTACAAGAGCCTTCTCTGCAGTGGCTCTATTCCAGAGAAGCTGTTGGCAGTCCCAATGCATGGAGGCTTCTTGCCCCTACCAGTATGCAGACAATATGGTCAGTGGGGTGTCTGCGCGCTGTGGAGTTGGGGATCTGTAAGCCCAAGCCTTACCTCTTCCAGGGCGGAGGCTGTCGCACTCTATAGAAGGGAAGGCAGGTCTTTCTCTCGCTGCTGTCTGCACACTGGCTGGAGAAGCATGTCTTCTCAGCTGCTTGATGTGTAAACGTCGGGGTACCCTGGGAAATCTCCCTGTTCTGGCCCGTGTCTTTGGGTGTGAACATCCAAAGAAAGTATGGCCCATGATTCGGGAGTGGGAATACGGCCTCAGGGGTCATGAGGCTGGGCCCTTTGGGTCATCTTTCTGCACAAGCAGGCCGTTACTTGATAGGTCTTGCCGAGCAGGAACACTTTACGGGACAGGAGAACACAGGGTCCCCCACATGTTCATATCTCCCGCCAATATCTGCTGAGGCGCCAGGGGGACTCTTCCGCCCGGTCTGTCCCAAAGAGAAAGTACGGGCAAGGAGTGGGTGTGGAATGCCCTCGCGGCCCCCAGAGCCAAACCCTCAAGTGTGGACACTTGTGTCCAGGGACCGTAGTCAGAGGCCTGGGTGCTCTGTGTTCGAGGGATTACAGCCCTCATGCTGCACACCCTGCAGCCCCGGGTGTCCTTCCGTAGCCACAGCACTCCCTGGGGAGCCCCAGGGTCCAGGAGCTACTAAACCCCCTGCACAACTGTATGTGCTGCCTAGCGGCCTCTTCCACCACAACACCAGCGTGTGTGGGCTCCAGAGTGCTGTCCCTCGACAGGGGACACCCTTGGCAATTCAGGAGCCTTCTGACTTCCATGTCTCTGGACCACATGTGTCCCTCATTGGCCTGTCGGGATCGTCCTTTGTTCTCTGTGTACAGGAAATGTCTTGCATTGCCTCTGCTCCTCTGTCTCCCTGAGTGAGCCCTGGAGTGTCTGTGTCATTTCCTGGCTTTGCCTGTGCCAACCCCTCTCTGGTGATGCCTCCTTGCCTGGCCTAAGTGGGTACAGCTGTACCCGTGTAACCGCCTAAGTCTCTGCACACCTGCGTGTTGTGTCAGCTGCGGCTCTGCTGGCCTGTCTTGTCTTTGGTGTATGCTTCTGCGCTTGAGTGTGTTTCCCTCAGAATTCAACCCCTTTCTTCCACTGACAGATCCAATTGCTGTCCTGCTGTCAGGTGGAGGGGCTTCTGCGTGTTCTCTTATATGTTCTCGGAGCCAGAAATCCTTCCGTGCCCGTAGGACCTTCGTCAGAGGATTGGCCATGCACTCACTGCCAGCCAGTTAATGTCCGCAAATGCAGCTGCCTTGCTGTGAGCATTAAGTCGCACCTCTATTTTCCGTCCTTCTGTTTTCAAACCCTTTGGACCCTAGGGCCTCAAAAGTCACTGGCTTGCACGTTGCAGATGCAGGCTTAAAGTGTGAAAAGCGGTCTAGCAACGTTTTCCCACTTACTCTTTTGCCATGTGGCATGTTCCTGGCTGGGAGAGACGTCCCCCTGCCCGGGTGTGTCTCGTTTCCCTGTGCCTCTGTGTGTTCTGGTCCCTCATTTGTCCATTATTTCCTACCTGGGAGTCTGATTCATGTTTGCGGGAACCATGCAGACACCTTTGACTGCAAGGTACTGAGCTCAGCTTAGTCCATCAGGACTAGTGCGTGATTGAGGTACACAACGGGCAGTCACGGAGGTGCCCGTATCCTTCACGTGCAAGCGCTCCGTCCAGCCACCTTCACCGGGACATTTCTCAGCAAACCGTCTATATTTGTGGTGAGAGCACTTAGCTCTGAGAACCCTGACGATGCGGTGAAGCGTTCCTTATGGCTGCCCTGTGCAAGTTAGATCTCCAGAACTCATGCACATGGCATGATTGCCTCTTCACACCCTAGGCCCGACACCTCCTCATCGCACCCTCCCCTGCTTAACACCTCTCTACTCTCTAGTGGACTGCATGCCTTTAACTCCTTTTAATCTCCTCAGGAGTCCATCAAGCAGGGGTCACCACCACTGTGTTTCTGTCAGGGGTTGGCCTCTTTCAGGGAGCCCAGTGCTTTCTGCACTGATGCTCAATGCACCTGCTGAAGGGTGAGCCACACTAAGCCCGACGGGGAACCTTTTGGCCCTACGTTTCCCACATATGTGCCCAGTGGCAGAGGTGCACAAGGAGCCCGCCTGCATGGGTGTCCCAGGTCCTCCACAGGGTACAAAGTACCGCCTCAGGAGGCTGATCCGCATCACATGGGCATAGCTCTGCTTGCACGTGTTAGCCTTTCATATCATACGGGCAGCCCAGACTTAGAAATCCAGCTCCCTGCTTGCAACTCTCCAGCCCTCGTGCTTGTGCAGACGCTCTGTGTCTGTACAGACATTTGAGTCACGGTCTCATGACCTGTCAATACAGCTTGACGGTCTGTCCTTACCTTACAGCCTGGGATGCGGTTCTCACTCATTGTCCTCCCCTCGGGTGCGAGTTTCCTCCATCAGTGTGGTGGAATGTAACCTTTATCACCGTACGTTGGCTTGAAATTACTGGGCGGATCACCTGTCTGCGTCCGGGGTTGCGAAGGAGACCTTGGCTCTTTTGCTCACGGTGCACCGTTTCTCTGTGATGAGTCACTTTGGATGGGAAGCTTGCCAAAGGTGAGGGCCCTCAGAGTGGAGCACATTTCCTGGGCATCTGTGAGAACCTCTTTGGTTCCACTCGGAAAGCATTGACTTCCATGGATGTGCAGCCTCTGCTTTTGCTTGAATATGCCGAGTTTGGGGACGTGATTTCTTCCCGCACGTGCTGTCCCTAGGTCTCTGCGGTCTTTTTCCGGCAGTCCCGTTTCCTGTCTGCTCCTGGTAAGTACAGGGCTTCCAGGATCCCTGTGGGGATCGGGTCCTTGCTTTCTTCCCTGCGGTGCCCTCTTCCTCACCCAGATTGACCTCACTGCAGCTTCCTTCTAGTTCAGGGATCGTTCCAGACTGCCCTTAAGGTCCAGGTGAGAACGGTGCCATTTGTGCTGAGGGCTGACCACTGTACAGCATTCGTCTCTGTGGAAATTGCACAGGTGAACTACACCAGGTGAAACTGCACACTGCAGTTGCCCTGTCGTCAGAGTCAGCCCACCTGTCTCTGCCTCGGCTGCCCCTGCAGTCCGTCCTCTTACTCTCCCCTTGCCTCCCCCTCCCTTGTCTTCTTCCTGCCCCTCCCTCCCACTTCCCTTCCAGGTCTCTTTGTCTTTGTATCCCTCCTCTCCCTCACTAATGCCTCCCCCTGTCTCCGCCTGTCTTCCTTGTAATAGGTGCCCCTCTGTCTCTTCTTGTCTTGCTCCTCCTCCCTGTCTCTCCCGCCAATCTCCCTGTGACTCTCCCTCTCCAGGCCGGTCTTCCCCTCCACTCGTCCTTCCTCCCTCTGCTTGCATGTGTCTCTCTCTCTCCCTCTATATCTCTGTCTCCCTGTGTGTCTCTTTCTCGCTGTCTCTCTCAGTGGACATTCTGTGTCTGGGTGCACACTTCTTCAGAATTCTCGTTGGCGCCTGGGAAATGTGGAGGGAACTCGTCTGCTTTCATGTGTACTAGTGACAGCAGGCACGGGGCTTTCTCAGAGACAGACACAGACAATTTTGTAATTCTCGGTGAAGGGCCCCTAAGCGCCCTGCTTGGAATCGTCCTCCTTTGAGTGGAAGGTTAGATTTCCGGACCAGAGGAAACTGCTACATCCTACTACCCCATCTCCCTGGTGCTCTGTACGGAGATCAGTAGGGCACCAGTGGCAGATGGGGCTCTGGAGTTTGTTGTTTGCTCTGAATTGCAGTGCAGTGAGTACTACTGAGCTGCTTTCTTGCAAGGACATGGCGGTGGGGTGGGTCCAGGGTGGGTGACACTGGTTATGGGTGGGCACCCACCTTTCCGCCGCCCTCAGCCTGATGGCAAAGGAGGAGAAACCGTGCGGACGGCCAAGTGACCCCAGTAGGTGTGACACCTAAGGATTTCTCCAGGCCTTGCCCCAGCTTCATGAAAAAGTGGCAAGGGGACGGAGCAGGTAGTGGCTCACGCTGTGGACGTTCCTGTGCTGAATGCCCTGCTGCCCGGAGTGAGGCCTCTGGGGAAAGGGTGTACAAGCGAACACAGACTGTGTGACACAGGGGACCTCGCGAGTCAGGCCTGGAAATTGACAGCGCTGAAGAGGACATGCAGCAAAACGGGGTCCACGCTGGAGGCTGGGCCCTTGCTCCAGAGCCCGGACCGGCCACTGGCGCGCGCTAGCTGGCGGCCAACACCCTGTCTTGCTGTCTTGCACCTGATTGCTCTGCCAAGCTGTCCAGCGGGCCTGACCTGCCATGGAAACACTTCGCCCCCAGGCCGCATGTGCACACTCTTCACTGCCTCTGTCTCAGCCCCTCCTCCACAGCAGCCACAGCCAATGCGGAGTCATCAAATCTCAGAGCCTGTGCGCCTGTGCCCAACTTGGGCGGGCTGCGGCGGGAGCAGTAGGGAGCTCAAAGCCTTGGGACAAGTCTCCGTCCACCTGCTGCCATTTCCCTGTCCTTGTCCTGAGGCTGCCCTAGCTACCTTGGGGCCAGGGCCGAGCATCATGGCCAGCATGTCGGGGTCCGGAAAAAGCGGTGATTCCCCTCAACACTGGGCCCTGATCGTCCTGGATGAGAAAGGTCGAGAGTCCCCGGCCCGCGGGTTGGGGGCTCTGGAGGGCGTGGGCTGCCGCAGTCCCCAGGTTCAGGGGCGGCAAGCGCCCATCCTGTGCAGGAAGGCCAGGCCGGGTGTGAGATACAGGTGGCAAGCCCAGCGGAGGAATTGGTGGTGATATTGGGTGACGGAATGGTGGCGGCTGAGGTGGTAATCGGGGTGGAGGAAGAGGACGGAGAGGCGACCGAGGAAGAGGTGGCTGGAGAGGAGAAGTGTGAGGAAGCCAAGCCAGAAGCAGAGGACATGCCTGAGCAGGAGGAGGTGGAGGAGGAGAGACAGCAGCGGGAGGAGACTCCAGAGTAGGAGGAGAAGCCCGAGGCAGATGCAGAGGCGGAGGAGGGGCCCCAGCTCTCACAGGAGCTGCAACAGCAAGAGCCAGTGCTGTGTCCTGCCTCAGCCCAGGACCTGCTGGCAGCGCTGGAGCATCTTCAGCTGGAGATCAGCGCTGGGAATGCCCAAGATTCCAGAGCCTTATGGTGACTGAAGCGCAGGATTCTTCGGAGGCGGGTTTCTTACCTGGAGCACAGAAGAGCCATCATCAAGCACATCCGGCTTCGGGGTCCAGGCGGTATCCTTCCTTGTGCTGGTGGGTGATGGTGGGGGCTGTTGTGCTGGAGGGCTGGGCCCGGAGAGCAGGGTGCCTCAGGGCGATGGCCCCCAGGGAGGAGAGCTGGGCAGTGGCCCCTGGCCCTGTGTTGGTGTGGTCTGGGATCCAATGTAAGGCCTTGGACAGGGGCGGTTGTTGGGGATGGGGGGACTCGGGGACTTGGACCTGCTTCCTCCAGGTCTCCGCCAGCTTGGCCTGCAGGCTGCTCTCAAACATTATTTGTGGACGTGAGGCATGTGTCCCCATGCTACCAGAGCTAGGGTAGCACAAAGCAGCCTTCACTCAGAGCAGATAAGGCAAGGAAACATTTCGCTGCCAAATGGGAGAGTTACACAGGCCGCACACCCACCTTCACAATCACAGGCTGTGCACGTTTTCTAGCAGTTTCGTTAAAAGAGAGCATTTCAGACACACACTCATGGCCTTTAGTGGAACCATGCCACCCCCCTGTTCTAGACAGTGGGACGACTCAGACTGACTCCGAGCGAGGTACAATCTGCCTCCACAGACCCCCCCCCCCCCACACACACACACAGGATTCTCTCCTGGTATCTCCACCCCTGCTTCCCTCTCTGTCCTCAGGCTCTGGCTGGGTCCCACCCATGTCTTTCTCTCCTGACTGGCTGTATCACTGTGTCTACTTTCTTTCCCCTCCTCTCCCCTCCTTGTCCGTGCTTCTCGATTTCTTTCTCCCTCCCACACCCTATGTTTGCATCGTAAGTGTGCAGTCGGTTTCTTGTAAGCCGTGTTATTCCTTCTGGACTCAGAAGGCCGGTGACAACACTGGTCTTCACGGGAATATGCCAAGACACCCAGCCGTGAGGAGGGGTCAGAGCACATGCCACCATCACAAGCTATGATGGGCTGCTGGCAACGCACACAGGTCAGGTATATGAAGGAACTGTGAGGAGTCCAGGCAGTGGAGTCTCTCTGTGCTGTGTGCAGACAGCGTGGGAGGTACAGGAAGCCAACGGACAGCCCAGTGTCGATGGGGTCTGATGCATTTGCAGAGGCTGAGGAGTGTGGGGGCTAGTGTTTCCTGGTCTTTCTGCACATGCCATGATCTAGTCCCTTGCTCTTAGCCTGGGAGGGTTGAGGGGGTGGGATGTGTCTGTTTCCACAGCATCTGAAGGCACAGTTCCTTGACACAGCACAGATTCTGCATCACCCCCAGTTGTCAGCCATGATCGGTGCCCAGGACAAAGAAGGGCTCAGCTACCTGGTCGACTTGGAGGTCAGACCGGGGAGGCTGTGGCTGGGGGCCATCCCATCGGGTGGGGGATTTGGGCAGGAGAGGGTGAGGCAAAGGTGCTCACCCTCACAGCCAGGCAAGGAGGTCAGGACCCCGAGGGAGGGCACTTGCCCCCTCCTGTCCCATTGCTCACGGCAGGTGGAGGAAGTGGGCCATCCCAAGTACCACTTCAGAGTGATGTGTTTTTTTTGTGGAGACCCGTGCTTCCGGAACCCAGTGATCATTAAGGAGTATCAGCTTAGCTTTGCTAGTAGGGTGTGAGTCCCATGATGGTGAGGGGCAGGGGCTGAGGAGCATGCATCAGGGGCATGAGGGCGGGGAGGGAGAGGGGGAGGTGGAGGTGGGTGCAGTGGAGGCCATCAGGTTGTTCCTCAAAACCTCTCTTCCTGCAGGCTACAGGGCATCACGTGCCACTCCAGTCCAGTGGTTCTGCGATTATGAACATGGAGCTCCCAGTCGCAGGTATGACCCCACCAGCCTTCACTTGTTCAACTGGCTGTGTGAGCACAGCTGCCCAGGGACAAACAGGATTGCCGAGGTGGGGCCCCTGAGGCCTTCCTCAGCAGTGGGGATGTGGGTGGCCCCCGGCCAGAGAGGAGAGTGGGCTATGCCCAATGTGGCGCCGGCCTGTGTCCCCTAACAGATCATCATCGAGGACCTGTGGCCCAATCCCCTGCAGTACTACCTGAGGGAGGAAAGGACCAGAAGACAGTGACCTGACGTGTGCACGTGTCGGTGAGAATGCCAGTATGCGGTGTGTTGACACGTGTGTTGTATGGGCAAGGGAAGGTGGGCCAGACATTGGCTTGGAAATGGAAGGTCCCCCGAGACTGGGACCCAGGTAGCATGGGGAGCGGGTGGGAGGATGACAAGGGACCTGCAGGGACTCAGCTGCAAACACACAGTGGGTCGATGCCTGCAAACCAAACTCAGTTGTGCTGTGGGCTGGGGCTTTGCAGAGCAACTCGGGAGGAGCAATGCTTCTCCACCACAAATGCTCCCCGTGGATGTCCGCCCTCACCCGGGCTTCCCCCTGCTCCTTCAGTCTGGTTTTGCCTGCCAGTCTTTGGGACTGGAGTTGCCGTGTCCCCAGGCGCCACTGTGGTGAGAATCTTGCACTTCCTTCCTGTGCCCCACCACGCCATGTTCTCCCGCAACGTGACCGCCATTCTTAGAACTAGTCCAAGGCCATTGGGGCTGGAAATGAATCCCTGGGTGAGAAAGCAAGAGGGATCACAAAAGGGCGAGGCTCAAGTGACACCATCTGGGATGTATTTGCAAATATCCCGTATCACTCTTGGTGTCTGTTGCGTGGGGGTGTGTGTGCGTGTGCGTGTACGCGAAAGTGTCTGCGTGTGCCCATGTGCGTCAGGGGCTCTGCATCTGTGTGGGCGTGAAAGGCACAGAACTTCTATGTTTGCCCACGCAGAAACAATGGAGGACGCGACCAGCGCTGGAAGAGATGGGTGGATGCGTCTCCTGTCTTCTTTTTTTTTTTATTTTATTTTATTTTTTTTATTTATATATGAAATTTATTGTCAAATTGGTTTCCATACAACACCCAGTGCTCATCCCAAAAGGTGCCCTCCTCAGTACCCATCACCAACCCTCTCCTCCCTCCCACCCCCCATCAACCCTCAGTTTGTTCTCAGTTCTCAACAGTCTCTTATGCTTTGGCTCTCTCCCACTCTAACCCCCCTTTTTTTTTTGTTCCCCTCCCCCATGGGTTTCTCTTAAGTTTCTCAGGATCCACATAAGAGTGAAATCATATGGTATCTGTCTTTCTCTGTATGGCTTATTTCACTTAGCATCACACTCTCCAGTTCCATCCACGTTGCTACAAAAGGCCATATTTCATTTTTTCTCATTGCCACGTAGTACTCCATTGTGTATATAAAGCGTCTCCTGTCTTCTATGAGCCCTGGAGACAATTGGGGAAGTGATCACATGTGGCAGCCTTGGAGAGTTGCCACGATGTTTATGTGGACACATACAGGAAGCTAAAAACCCTTCTGTTTCTGTTTCTGTGTGTGTGTGTGTGTGTGTGTGTGTGTGTGTGTGTGTGTGTGTGTGTGTGTGTGTATTTATGGGGGACCCGAGGAGGGACGAAGAGGACGGGACCTGAGTGTACTGTCCTAGCCACTGCCAAGGTGATTCTGTGTGTGCAGGAGAGGTGCAGTACTGGTGTGGGGCAGGTGTTGCCATGTGCACAGAGGCCTGCCTTCCTGGGCAGGGAGAGTCTGGAAGGAGGAGGAGGAAGAGACAGACCTGTTACGTGGAGACTTGTTGTATAGGCCAGAGCCGAAAGGCAGGGAAGGGGATTGCACAGCGGGACCAAATTTGTCCATTGGGTCCAGGTACAGTGTGGCCAGGACTTGGGGAGATACAGCCAGGACCCTTTCTCCCAGAGGGGTGTCGTCTCCTTGGTGAGAGAGAATCCAGTGAGCAACGCCTCCAGTGAGGATCAGAGCTAAGTCCCCGTGTCCCCGGAGAACTCAGGAGTAGGCAGGCTTCTCACAGTCGATGCCCGTATACCTTGCTGCTGCCTCCCACACCCGGGGTGCTTTTGACCGCGAGCCCTGTCCTGAAACAGTGGCTTAGGATGGGATGTGTGAGGGGAAGAGGCAGGTGTGGGTTGTGGGCAGCAGCGAGGCTTATGAGTGGGATTTCATGGAGAGTACGCGCGAGGGCGGAAACCCAGCGTGAGTTCCTGTGAGTGTGTGTAGGCGTCTGTGGCAAACTGGGCCTGAGATCCGTGGTGGTGTCGGCAGTGTGTGCGTGCATATGTTCGTGCGATTGCATAGCCGTGTGTCTCTGTGTGTGCGGGAGTGGATGTGTAGGCCGCTGGCGAGACAAGGAGGGACACAGGGGTCTCTGTGGATGAGGTGCTTATGTGGGACGGTCAGGTGCCACAATACAAGAGTGCAGTCCCTTCCCTCCTGAGTCCTGATGGTAATCTCTGGGATGAGTGCAACTGTTGCTCTTCCAGGGGACTCAAGTCAGGATGCAAAAAGGAAATTGGTGCAAGGTCAAGACGGGCACCGAGGGGAGGAAAGCCTGTGCCCAGTGGCCAGTGGACCACTTGTGTGTGAGTGTGCTTGTGTGTGTGTTAGTGTGTATCTATGTGAGAGTGAATGAGTGAGTGAGTGTGTATGTGTGTGTGCGTGTGTGTGTGTGTGTGTGTGTGTGTGTGTGTGTGTGTGTTGAATTGCCCTGGTGGCCTACAGTAGCAAATACGGAGGGGCTACAAGTTTGTGCCCAGGCCTAGTGCACAGTGTAGCTAAGGAACCCAAGCTGTCAGGCTACGTTGTGTGCAGAGGGCGTAGGTAATTCACTGGAGGGAGGCGTCCAGGAAAAATCTCTGCTCTAGGCAGACGTGCCATGTTTTCTCACCAATCAGCTCTTCCTTGGGGCTCTCCTCTCTGCTTCCTGTGCACCAGGCCCAGGCAAATGGAGGAGCTTGGACCCCAGACCTCAGGTGACTTGCATCCCCGTGGAGTGCCATAGCAGTGTGGTGTGTGGGGATCCGTGTGTGGATGGGCAGGTGAGCAGCCTGCCAGCTGCTCTCTTAGGGGACAGTTCGTTGCCAGCAACACTTCTCCCCGCAGCACAAGATCACCCCTGCCGCTGCAGCTGGGCTCGGGACATGTCAAGGTGTGTCCCAGAACTCTGTTCCCCCTGCACGTCAGTGGTGCCAGCATGAGCCTCTCAGTCCCTGTGCGGGCGACCCTGATTAGCCTCAGGCTTTGTCGACTCCTGGCCTCATGTAACATGGGGAACTGGGTTCCTTTCTCAGTGTCTCAGCGGTTGCATGTCGACGGAGGATGCTGTGGACATTGGAGTCAGGGATCCCGACCGTGCTCCACCCGCCCCACCCCAAACCGCAGCGGGCAGCACGTGGCCCACTGTGTGTGCGCTTTGGGGAGTCTAAAGCCTTACAGCCCACCCCCCGTATTCTTCTCAGGTGGGGGAGGGTCAAGGGGGCCTAGGAAGGAACACTGGTCCCAGTCTGTTGCCGGCTGTGCCCACAGGTGTGTGTGCCCAGCTCCTTGACGCTGAAGCTGCAAGGCGTCCGCACTGCCCCCAAAGCCCCATCCCTAGCATTTGCGGGTGGGCCAGATGGAAGTGAAGTCCCAGTGACCCTGCGGCATCACAGCGGGTGGTCTCATCTGTGCCTGGCTACCCGCCTATCTGCCTTCCCCACAGCCCTTTGCCCCCATACAGGGCTTTCGGTAAAGACGCGGCCACCGTCCAGCATGAGAGGAAAGGCTGGACAGTGTCCAAGTACCACTGGTCATGTGTTGGCTGCTGCCAGCTTGACAGCATGGAGACCCCATGGCCCAGGAAGTCCGACCTGTCCTACAAGGATTGGGGACGACTGTAGGGATGCATCAGGTCCCATGGAGTAACCTAGCCCTGACCTTATCTGCCAAGGGGGTGATCGAAACACCTTGGGGTCCCAGGCATGGCATGTGTGTCAGTGAGCTTCCTCCTGGATGGCGCTGCCTACACAGGGCTGGCTGGTCAGGGGTCGCATGTGAGGCCCGTTGGGGCCTGGCCTCTAGATCCGATACTGCTATAGGTGTTGTTGAAAAGACAGAGCATGATATGATCGTCCCTTGGGTATCGCTGCACCGGGGACCCTGTCGCTGCTCCCAGGTTCCCACTACCAGGTCCCCCTGGAGGCCTGGGATGTTGCCAGGCTCCTTTTGCAGGGACACGATGGCTTGTGAGAGCCCATGCCCCAGGGTCCGGTGCTCATTGCGGATGTCCTGGGGGCATTGCGAGAGCTTTGGCTCCCATTCTTAGAGGAGATTGTGGTGGTCTTAAGGGACAAACATGTGCCTGGGGAAGAGAAGAATGACCAGAGGAAGCATTGGAGGAGGAGGAGGAGGAGGTGGAAAAGGACGAGCAGCAGGAGGAGGAGGAGGAGGGGGATAAGGAGGAGTTGGAGGAAGAGGATTGGGAGGCCTTAGAGCAGGAGGAGAAGGAGTGAATGATTGGGTGCAGGAGAGGGAACAAGTGGAGGAGGAGGATGTCCAGGATGAGGAGGAGCACGAGCCAAAGAGGAAGAGCAGCTGGGGGAGGAAGTTGAGGAGGACGAGATTAGAGGGAAGAGGATGAGGAGAAAAGGTAGAGCCACGGTTGGAATAGCGTGAGCAGAAGTGTAGGAGCAGAAGGAGGAAGAGACCGAGGAGGAAGAGGAGGAACGGGAGGAGCTGGAGGAAGAAGATTGGGAGGGGTTAGAAGAAGAAGTGGAGGAGGAGGAGGGGGAGTGAATGACTGGGTACAGGAGAAGGACAAATGGAAGAGGATGATGTCCAGCATGAGGAAGAGGAGGATCACGAGCCAAAGGAGCAGGGGCAGCTGGAGGAGGGATTTGGGGAGGACGAGAGCAGAGGGAAGAAGAGGAGGTCAAAAGTCAGAGGTAGGGCAGGAAGGGCAGTAGCAGGAGAGGACCTGGAGAAGGAGGAAGATGCCTAGGAGGAAGAGTTGGAGGAGGAGGAGGAGGTGGAGGATCAGATGGAGGAGGAGGATTGGGAGGAGTTACGGGAGGAGGAGGAGAAGGACGACGAGGAGGAAGAGTGAATGATCGGATGCAGGCGAGGGAAGAAGTGGAGGAGGAGGAAGTCCGGGAGGATCAAGAGGAGGAGCACGAGTCGAAGAGCAGGAGCAGCTGGGGGAGGAAATTGAGGAGGACGTGAGCAGAGGGAAGAATGAGGAGAAAAGGTAGAGCCAGGGCTGGAAGAGCAGTAGCTGAAGAGGGGGAGCAGAAGGATGAAGAGGCTGAGGCTAAGACTTCCAATGCTATGTTGAATAACAGTGGAGAGGGTGGACATTCCTGTCTCGTTGGTGACTTGAGCTGAGAGCTTTTGCTCATTGAGATGACAGTAAGGTCGGGTCGTCCATAGGTGGCTTTATGATCTCGATGTGTGCTCCTTCTATCCCTACTTTCTTGCGGGTTTTTACCAGGAAAGGATGCTGTATTTTGTCAACCCTCTGTCTGCATCGATTGAGAGGATCCTGTGGTTCTCGTCCTTTCTTTTATTGATGTGATGAATCACGTGAATTGTTTTGTGGATGTTGAACCAGCCCTGCCTCCCAGGTACAAATCCCACTGGGTCGTGGTGAATAACGTCTTAATGTATTGTTGGATCCGAGTGTCTAATATCTTGTTGAGGAGTTTGGCATCCATGTGCATCAGGGAAATTGGTCTATACTTCTCCTTTTTAGTGGGGTCTCTTTCTGGTTTTGGAATCAAGGTAACGCTGGCTTCATAGAAAGAGTTTGGAAGTTTTCCTTCCATTTCTATTTTTGGAACAGCTTCAAGAGAATAAGTGTTAACGCTTCCTGAAATGTTTGCTGGCACTCCCCTGGAAAGCCATCTGGCCCTGCAGTCTTCTTCCTTCGGCAGGTTTTTGATTAGGAATTTGATTTCTTTACTGGCTATGGGTCTGTTCCAATTTTCCTCTTCTTCCTCTTTCAGCTTTGGTAGTGTATATGTGTCTAGGAATTTGTCCATTTCTCCCAGATTGCCCATTTCATTGGCAAATAATTGCTCCTAATGTTCTCTTATTATTGTTTGCCTTTCTGCTGTGTTGCTTGTGATCTCTCCTCTTTCATTCTTGAGTTTATTTATTTGGGCCCTTTCCTTTTTCTTTTTCATCAAACTGATGACTGGCTTATCAATTTTATTAATTCCTTCAAAGAAGCAGCTTCTGGGCTCATTGATCTGTTCTCCTATTTTGGTTTGTTTGTTTGTTTGTTTGAGGTTGTTTTTGTTTTTGTTTTGTTTGACTTTTGGTTTCCATAGCATTAATTTCCGCTGTAATCATTGTTATTTCCTGTCTTCTGAATGTTTAGCGTTTCATAGGGTGTTCTTTTCACAGCCTCTTAAGGCGTAAGGTGAGGTTGTGTCTCTGAGATCTTTCTTTCTCCTTTAGGAAGACCTGACTTGCTAGATAGGTCCTCTTATTACCGACTCTGGTGCGTCCCAGAGGTTTTGGGTTGTGGTGTTATCACTGACTTCCATATACGTTTTCATTAACTTGCATATACTTTTTATACCCTCTTTAAACCCTTGGTTTGCCCTTTCATTCTTTAGTAGGATGTTCTTCAGTCTCCCAGTATTTGTTACCTTTGCAAAATGTTTCTTGTAGTTGATTTCGAGTCTCGTAGTGTTGTGGTCTGAAAATATGCACGGTGTGACCTCGATCTCTTTGAACTTCCTTAGGGTTGACTACTTTCCCCAGGATATGATCTATAGAGGAGAATATTCCATGAGCACTGGAGAAGAACGTATATTCTGCTGCTTTATGATGAAATGTTCTGAAGATCTCTGTGAAGCCCATCTTGTCCAGTGTGTCATTCCAAGCCCCCGTTTGCTTGTGGATTTTTGTTTAGATGATCTGTCTATTGCAGCGAGTGGGGTGTTGAAGTCTCCCCCTCTGATGGCATGACTAAGAATGAGGTTCCTTATGTTTGTGATTAATTGATTTGTGTATTTGGTTGCTCTCAAATACGCCACATAAATGTTTTCAATTGCTAGGTCTTCTTGGTGGATAGACCCCTTGATTATGACATCATGCCCTTGTGCATCACTTGACACAGTCTTTACATTAAAGTCTAGAGTGTCTCATAGAAGTATGGCTGCTTTGGCTTTGTTTTGTTGACGGTTAGCATGACAGATGATTCTCCATCCTCTTATTTTCACTCTGAACTTGTGTTTACAACTAAAGTGGGTGTCTTGTAAACAGCATATCGATGGCGCTTGTTCTCTCATCCATTCTGTTCCCCTATGTCTTTTGATTGGAGCATTGACTCCACTGACATTTATTTTTTAAAACATTTTTTTCAACGTTTATTTACTTTTGGGACAGAGAGAGACAGAGCATGAACAGGGGAGGGGCAGAGAGAGAGGGAGACACAGAATCGGAAACAGGCTCCAGGCTCTGAGCCATCAGCCCAGAGCCCGACGCGGGGCTCGAACTCACGGACCGCGAGATCGTGACCTGGCTGAAGTCGGACGCTTAACCGACTGGGCCACCCAGGCGCCCCTCCACTGACATTTAAAGTGAGTACTGAAAGATATGAATTTATGGCCATTATCGTCTTTGAAGAGTTGGAGAAAAAAAATCTATATATCTTTATATCTATATCTACATCTACATATATATATTTATATATCTCTATATATCTAATTATATATTTCTATCTATAAATATAAATAAATAAAAATAAATAAAAATATAATTATAAGTATACATATACATATACATATACATACACATATACATTGAGAAATGATAGATGATGATAGGTAGATAGATAGATAGAGAAATAGATAGATAGATAGATAGATAGATAGATAGATAGATAGATAGATAGATAGATGATAGATAGATAGATAGATAGATAGATAGATAGATAGATAGATAGATAGATAGATAGATAGATGATAGACAGACAGATAATCATTTCTCCCCTTTAGTGTCCCCCCTTAAAATAGCATGCAGGAGTGATTCAGCGGTCACAAACTCCTTTACATTTTGTTTGTCTGGGAACCTTTTTCTCTCTCCTTCTATTTTGAATGACAGCCTTGCTGGATAAAGAATTCTTGGCTGCGTAAGTTTCTAATTCAGCACTTTGAACAAATCCTACCCCTCCCTTCAGGCCTGCCAAGTTTCTCTGGCCAGGTCTGCTGCAAACCTGATCTATCTTCTCTTGTAGTTTAGGGACTTGTTTTCCCTTGCTGCCTTCATGATTCTCTGCCTGAGTACTTTGTGAGCTTGAATATGATATGCCTTGCTGCCTTGCTGAGGGTCAGTTTTTGTTGAATCTAATGGGGGTCCTTGGTGCTTCCTGGATTTTGATGGCTGTGTCTTTCCCCAGGTTAGCAAAAATTTCCACTATGATTTGCTCACATACCCCTGCTACCCCTATTTCTCTCTCTCCCTCTTCGGGACCCCTATGATTCTGATGATGTTCCTTCTGCATGAGTCACTGATTTCTCTAATTGCTCAACCGTGCTCTTTTCCTTAATCTCCCTCGATTTTCCTGCTTCCATATTCTCCATCAGTTTGTTCTCCGTATCGCTGATTCTCTGTTCTG